>NC_056668.1:38493281-38799062 GCF_018350195.1 Panthera tigris | reverse complement strand
TTGGCCTTGGTTGCTTCATTGAGAATGGCACTTAGAAATTGATATCTGAGTGTTAGAGGTGCTCATTGTTACGGTAATACCATTGCTTCTAGTCCCTCTGATTAAACAGATAACAAATAAGTATATCTGTTGAAACCTACTATGCATATAAAGCAGTTCCAAGATTGCTAACACATATCCCGTGAGCAAAAAAGCTAAAGTACAGTGTTGGCATATACTTCTTGTTGTCTTTAATCTTTACAGTATCATGTCAAATTACTGTTTTTCAAAGATCAGCAATTATGTTCTTCCCTACTTCATTGTTATTTAAGTAATAGGTTCATCTGTTATAGTTTGTATGTCATTTATACCTCTGCATCTTCTTTGTGTTTTTATTTACATACAGTAAAATACATTCTCTGTGATCTACAGTTCCTATGGATTTTGACAAATGCGTGGAGTTATTTGCCAACACTATTGTGAATCAGAACAGTTCGGTCACTCCCAAAATTGTTCTGAATTGCCCCTTTTTAGTCAATTTCTCCCCATCCTCAATGCTAAAGTGTACTGATCTATTTTCAATCCTACGGTTTTGTCTTTTCCAGAATAGAATCTACATGGAATCCTACATTATAGGACTTTGTGGATCTAGCCAAAGCTTTCAAAAGACATTTAATTTTGCTCCATATTGTTGTATGAATTAATGGTGTATTCCATCTCATCAGTTAGTAGTATTCCTTTAGTGGCTCTACCACAGTTTATCCATCCATTTGATGAATGACATACGGGTTTCCACTGTGGGCGATTATGAACAAAGCTGTTATAAATGTCCATGGTACAGGTTTTTACGTGAACATAAGTTTTTATTTCTCTTGGGTAAATAGCTGGAAGTTGTACTGTGTGGCGATATGTAAGTGTCTTTTTTAACTACATGAGAACTAGCCAAATTGTTACCTGTAGTGCCCATACATTGATTTTGTACCAGTAGTGGATAGGAGTTTCCATTGCTCCACATCCTTGCCAGATCTTGGTAGTGTCAATATGTTTTTATTTTAACCATTATGTGAGTAGTCACATCTCAGTGCGGTTTTTATTTGTGTTCCCTAGTGGCTAATAATGCTGGGGACTTTTCCTATGCCTATTTACTACTCATCTATCTTCTTTGAAATGTCTATTTAAATTTTTTTTCCTATTTTTTCAATGGCTTTTGTGGTGGTAGTCATTAAGCTTTCAGACTTACTTAAATATTCAGGAAATATGCACTATGTCAGAAATGTGACTTGCAAATAATTTCTACCATTATTTGTCTTTTCATTACCTTCAGACTGTCTTTCTTGGGCGCCTGGGTGGCTCACTTGATTAAGTGTCCAACTTTGGCTCAGGTCGTGATCTCATGGTTCGTGATCTCATGGTTCGTGGGTTCAAGTCCCACGTTGGGCTCTGTGCTGGCATCTCAGAGCCTGGAGCCTACTTTGGGGTCTGTCTCTCTCTCTCTCTCTCTCCCTCTCTCTCTCTCCCTCTCTCTCTCTCTCTCTCTCTCTCTCTCTCTCTCTCTCTCTCTCTCTCTCCCTCCCTCTCTCTCCCTCTCTCTCCCTCCCCCCTTCCCTCCCTCCCTCCCCCTCCACCACTCACTTTGTCTCTCAAAAGTGAGTGAACGTTGAAAAAATTTTAAAAGATTGTCTTTCTTAAAGGAAAATATTTTAACTTTAATAAAATTCAATTTTTTATTGTATGGATTATGCTTTGGTATCCTATATTAAGGAAGAAGATAAAATTATTTGCCTGATTATTACAAGTAATTTTCCTATGTTTTCCTTCAATATATCTATAATTTTGCATCTTTGTCTTATCTTAATCTAGTTTTTGGTATAAGATACACAGGTTATACAGGTTAAGGCTTATTATTAATGTATAAATGTTGCACCATTGCTTGTTAAAAATGTATAAATGTTCCATTATCTTTTGAAAGATTATTTTTCCACATTGAATTGCCTTTTCATCTTTATCAAAAATAAGTGGACAGCAAATAGGTGAGTCTATTCCTTGATCCTCTATTCTCTTGTTCTAAGTGTTTTTCCACTCACCCTGATTAGTGCAGAATTACAGTAAGTCTTAAAATCTTCATGTGAGCTTTCAAAATTTGTTTCTTCCTTTTTTTAAAAAATACGTTTTTCTTCTCCTAGTTCTTTTTGTCTTGCTATGAAAATTTTAGAACAGCTTGTCAATATCTACAGATAAACTGCTTTAATCTTGACTGGATGTATTGAATCTACAGACCCATTGAGGGGAAAAAAAAAGAATATTTTAAACTATTGAACCTTCTGAGCCACAGACCTAGCATATCTCTAGTTATTTAGGCCTTCAATTTCTTTCATCAATGTTTTGTACTTTTCAGCATATAGATCCTGAACATTCTTTGTTAGATTTGTACATAAATAATTCTTTTTGTAATACAACTGTAAGTGATACTTCAAAACATTTTCCAATTAATAATTAGTAGTTACTAGAGCTACAAATGATTTTTTGTATTTGGCCTTGTATTCTGAGCCCTTTCTAAACTCACTTGTCACTTTTAGAAGCTTTTTGTATAGATCCTTTGAGATTTTCTACATAGACAATTGTGTCATCTGTAAATAGAGACAGTTGTATTTTCTTCCCAATGTAAACACTTCTTATTTCTTTTCCTTGTGTTATTACACTAAGGCATTTAGTATAATGTTTAACAGGAGTGGTAAGGCAGACTTGTTCCCAATTATTTATTCGATCTGAAGAGAAACCAGAGTATGAGACTTGTTCCCAATTGAAAGAAAAACTTTCACCATTAAATATGTCACCTGTAGATACCTTACAGATACTTTTTTATAGGTTAAGACTTTTTTTCCTGTCCTTAATTTGCTGAAAAAATTTGACAATGATGATTTTCTTCTATTAAAATAAATCATATGATTTTTTAAAAATGTTTACACAATGAATTAACACTGGAAAAGGTGTTTGTTCTCTATTCGGATTCAAATGTAGGTAGAAACCATGTCCCTGGGTAGAGAGCATATGACCTTTTCATTACTTCTGACTCATGAACTTTGAAGGGATCTGGGTCTGGCATATATTCCTGTCTCTCCTCCAAGGGTAGAAGAGTTGTCCCTTTCTCTGATCTGTCTGTTGCTCTGGTTACATTGGATTTTCACCAGTGACCAAGGATGTCTGTTTTGGATGACCTTTCTCTCAGAGAATAGAGCATTTTTCCATAGGAGAGATAGAGAAAAACTGGGCAGATCTTTACGTCCCTTGCACAGAAGTTGCTCTTTCTCCTCACCTAAGTGTGCACTAACTCGGATTCTTTCTCTGTATTCTTAATACTTTGTGAGCATCTCATAGGGTTGATGGCAAAAAGATCTGCAAACATCTGTCAAGTCCCCTTATTTGTATGTCCTCCAGCCACTCCACACTGTAAACGTAGAAATGATGCTCTTTGTAGCTTTCTATACTCTGCAATAAAATCTAGAAGGCTTATGAGATTTTGAATGTGTTCCTCCCTCTTGTGGCACATTCTCTTCTGTCCTCCTTTTTACCCTTTGGTTACCTTTTTCATAGGTTTTTCAACTTATATACTCTCTAGGTGACTTGGGCCATCTCTCTAAAAAGAGGGGTTTCTCCTACAAGATTCCTCTTTTACTTCTCTCATGATTACATGCATTTAATATCATTGTAATTTCATATTCCCCAGTCCATATCTTTACCCACTTTGTCCATTCCCTGGAGGCAGGAGTCTGTTGCATTGCCAGTGTCTGTCACAAATTTTTGGCATTCAATGATCATTTCTGTGTTGAAGGCTTCCTATTATGGGTACCACAGACAGTTTAGATAAAATGTATATTACGTAAAAGTCTACATCAACCTACCACCCAATAATTATTATGTTAAATGTTAAATGACTGTTTATAGTTAGAGGATCTGTGCTCCAGAAAAACAGGAAAACTGATGAATTTATTTAATAGAATATAAAATCAATGAAGGAAGGAATGCATCCTTTTATTAATCCCCCTTCTCCCCAGTAGTACTTATTACAGAGTTAATTGACAATCTTTAGAGCTAGGATACAACAGAGGAAAGAAAAGGAAGAATATCCTTTTGTTTGGGGAAAGCAGTTAACCCTATTGAGAACTTTAAAAATTTTTTTAATTGTCCTTAATATCAGTAGGAGATCCTTTGTTGAATCCTAAATAAACTTTACATTTTGTTTTCCCTGACTTTCTAAAGATCGTCCATCTTACAGAAAAGATGTTTAGGGAAAATACAGATGAACTTCAAAGAGAAAAGAAAGACCCAGATCCTCCTGTGTAGGTAATAATCATAAGGACAGTGAGCAATCCCAAGACCAACAACCAGGAAACAGATACCTGGCTCAAGATGCACAGACAATAGGCAGCTTTACAACACACTAAAGTAGATTTCCTTAGGGAACGTATTTAATTACTGTACTAGTAAAATCAATGGATATTCAAGTTATTTCCCCAAGGAGTTGAACGTTTATTCAACATTTACACAAGAACGAGAAATCCTTCACTGTCTTATCCTCTAAGCCACAGTTAATTGCAGTTGAAACTTAATTCTTTAATATATATTTTTAATTATAGTCATGAAAATGGACCTAAACATTTTAACATAACAATGCTACACTCAAAAAGCTGCATCTTCTTTTCAGCATTTGATTGTAGCTAAATTCTCACTTGGCTACAGAGAGGAATTTCAATAAATCTACCAATAGTCTGTAAGTGTGAAACAGTCCATAAATGTGAAACATCAATTTTGTCTCTTTCTGCAGCATATCCCATTCTAAAGAAAATATCAGCAGAATTGTTACCTTGTTAAAAAAAATGTTTGGTAGTATACATCTAAGAACTTGGCAGTTTCCAATAACCTCCAATATCTAATATTATTTACACAGTATACATTTGTAGTCTTTGATTAGCAAGCTGAAACCAGATTTCTGGAAGTAGAATTCTCAGAGTAAAAACATTTTAGCACTGCCCTTAACCAGATTTGTATATATATACAGCTTGAAGAACTGTGTACTCTTATTCATGTCTTTGTACAGCCTTTCTCTTGTGCATCTATACCCATAGCTGCAGAATGAGAGGCAGTGCATCATAGTGGTTCAGGGTAAGAGATTTGGGGTTGGACTGTGTGTGATTAGAAGCCCAGCTACATTTTTTTTAATATATGAAATTAGTTGTCAAATTGGTTTCCATACAACACCCAGTGCTCATCCCAAAAGGTGCCCTCCTCAATACCCATCACCCACCCTGCCCTCCCTCCCACCCCCCATCAACCCTCAGTTTGTTCTCAGTTTTTAACATTCTCTTATGCTTTGGCTCTCTCCCACTCTAACCTCTTTTTTTTTTTTTCCTTCCCCTCCCCCATGGGTTTCTGTTAAGTTTCTCAGGATCCACATAAGAGTGAAACCATATGGTATCTATATTTCTCTGTATGGCTTATTTCACTTAGCATCACACTCTCCAGTTCCATCCACATTGCTACAAAAGGCCCTATTTCATTCTTTCTCATTGCCACGTAGTATTCCATTGTGTATATAAACCACAATTTCTTTATCCATTCATCAGTTGATGGACATTTAGGCTCTTTCCATAATTTGGCTATTGTTGAGAGTGCTGCTATAAACATTGGGGTACAAGTGCCCCTATGCATCAGTACTCCTGTATCCCTTGGGTAAATTCCTAGCAGTGCTATTGCTGGGTCATAGGGTAGGTCTATTTTTAATTTTCTGAGGAACCTCCACACTGCTTTCCAGAGTGGCTGCACCAGTTTGCATTCCCACCAACAGTGCAAGAGGGTTCCCCTTTCTCCACATCCTCTCCAGCATCTATAGTCTCCTGATTTGTTCATTTTGGCCACTCTGACTGGCGTGAGGTGATATCTGAGTGTGGTTTTGATTTATATTTCCCTGATAAGGAGCGACGTTGAACATCTTTTCATGTGCCTGTTGGCCATCCGGATATCTTCTTTAGAGAAGTGTCTATTCATGTTTTCTGCCCATTTCTTCACTGGGTTATTTGTTTTTCGGGTGTGGAGTTTGGTGAGCTCTTTATAGGTTTTGGATACTAGCCCTTTGTCTGATATGTCATTTGCAAATATCTTTTCCCATTCCGTTGGTTGCCTTTTAGTTTTGTTGGTTGTTTCCTTTGCTGTGCGGAAGCCTTTTATCTTCATAAGGTCCCAGTAATTCACTTTTGCTTTTAATTCCCTTGCCTTTGGGGATGTGTCGAGTAAGAGATTGCTACGGCTGAGGTCAGAGAGGTCTTTTCCTGCTTTCTCCTCTAGGGTTTTGATGGTTTCCTGTCTCACATTCAGGTCCTTTATCCATTTCGAGTTTATTTTTGTGAATGGTGTGAGAAAGTGGTCTAGTTTCAACCTTCTGCATGTTGCTGTCCAGTTCTCCCAGCACCATTTGTTAAAGAGACTGTCTTTTTTCCATTGGATGTTCTTTCCTGCTTTGTCAAAGATGAGTTGGCCATACGTTTGTGGGTCTAGTCCTGGGGTTTCTATTCTATTCCATTGGTCTATGTGTCTTTTTTTGTGCCAATACCATGCTGTCTTGATGATGACAGCTTTGTAGTAGAGGCTAAAGTCTGGCATTGTGATGCCTCCTGCTTTGGTCTTCTTCTTCAAAATTACTTTGGCTATTCGGGGCCTTTAGTGTTTCCATATGAATTTTAGGATTGCTTGTTCTAGTTTTGAGAAGAATGCTGGTGCAATTTTGATTGGGATTGCATTGAATGTGTAGATAGCTTTGGGTAGTATTGACATTTTGACAATATTTATTCTTCCAATCCACGAGCAGGGAATGTCTTTCCATTTCTTTATATCTTCTTCAATTTCCTTCATAAGCTTTCTGTAGTTTTCAGCATACAGATCTTTTACATCTTTGGTTAGATTCATTCCTAGGTATTTTATGCTTCTTGGTGCAATTGTGAATGGGATCAGTTTCTTGATTTGTCTTTCTGTTGCTTCATTATTAGTGTATAAGAATGCAACTGATTTCTGTACATTGATTTTGTATCCTGCAACTTTGCTGAATTCATGTATCAGTTCTAGCAGACTTTTGGTGGAGTCTATCGGATTTTCCATGTATAATATCATGTCACCTGCAAAAAGTGAAAGCTTGACTTCATCTTTGCCAATTTTGATGCCTTTGATTTCCTTTTGTTGTCTGATTGCTGATGCTAGAACTTCCAGCACGATGTTAAACAACAGCGGTGAGAGTGGGCATCCCTGTTGTGTTCCTGATCTCAGGGAAAAAGGTCTCAGTTTTTCCCCATTGAGGATGATGTTAGCTGTGGGCTTTTCATAAATGGCTTTTATGATCTTTAAGTATGTTCCTTCTATCCCAACTTTCTCAAAGGTTTTTATTAAGAAAGGGTGCTGGATTTTGTCAAAGGCCTTTTCTGCATCAATTGACAGGATCATATGGTTCTTCTCTTTTTTTTTGTTAATGTGATGGATCACATTGATTGATTTGTGAATGTTGAACCAGCCCTGCATCCCAGGAATGAATCGCACTTGATCATGGTGAATAATTCTTTTTATATGCCGTTGAATTCGATTTGCTAGTATCTTATTGAGAATTTTTGCATCCATATTCATCAGGGATATTGGCCTGTAGTTCTCTTTTTTTACTGGGTCTCTGTCTGGTTTAGGAATCAAAGTAATACTGGCTTCATAGAATGAGTCTGGAAGTTTTCCTTCCCTTTCTATTTGTTGGAATAGCTTGAGAAGGATAGGTATTATCTCTGCTTTAAACGTCTGGTAGAACTCCCCTGGGAAGACATCTGGTCCTGGACTCTTATTTGTTGGGAGATATTTGATAACCGATTCAATTTCTTCGCTGGTTATGGGTCTGTTCAAGCTTTCTATTTCCTCCTGATTGAGTTTTGGAAGAGTATGGGTGTTTAGGAATTTGTCCATTTCTTCCAGGTTGTCCAATTTGTTGGCATATAATTTTTCATAGTATTCCTTGATAATTGTTTGTATCTCTGAGGGATTGGTTGTAATAATTCCATTTTCATTCATGATTTTATCTACTTGGGTCATTTCCCTTTTCTTTTTGAGAAGCCTGGCTAGAGGTTTGTCAATTTTGTTTATTTTTTCAAAAAACCAACTCTTGGTTTCGTTGATCTGCTCTACCGTTTTTTTAGATTCTATATTGTTTATTTCTGCTCTGATCTTTATGATTTCTCTTCTTCTGCTGGGTTTAGGCTGCCTTTGCTGTTCTGCTTCTATTTCCTTTAGGTATGCTGTTAGATTTTGTATTTGGGATTTTTCTTGTTTCTTGAGATAGGCCTGGATTGCGATGTATTTTCCTCTCAGGACTGCCTTCGTTGCGTCCCAAAGCGTTTGGATTGTTGTGTTTTCATTTTCGTTTGTTTTCATATATTTTTTAATTTCTTCTCTAATTGCCTGGTTGACCCACTCATTCGTTAGTAGGGTGTTCTTTAACCTCCATGCTTTTGGAGGTTTTCCAGACTTTTTCCTGTGGTTGATTTCAAGCTTCATAGCATTGTGGTCTGAAAGTATGCATGGTATAGTTTCAATTCTTGTGAACTTATGAAGGGCTGTTTTGTGACCCAGTATATGATCTATCTTGGAGAATGTTCCATGTGCACTCGAGAAGAAAGTATATTCTGTTGCTTTGGGATGCAGAGTTCTAAATATATCTGTCAAGTCCTTCTGATCCAATGTATCATTCAGGGCCCTTGTTTCTTTATTGACCGTGTGTCTAGATGATCTATCCATTTCTGTAAGTGGGGTGTTAAAGTCCCTTGCAATTACCAGATTCTTATCAATAAGGTTGCTTATGTTTATGAGTAATTGTTTTATATATTTGGGGGCTCCGGTATTCGGCACATAGACATTTATAATTGTTAGCTCTTCCTGATGGATAGACCCTGTAATTATTATATAATACCCTTCTTCATCTCTTGTTACAGCCTTTAATTTAAAGTCTAGTTTGTCTGATATAAGTATGGCTACTCCAGCTTTCTTTTGGCTTCCAGTAGCATGATAAATAGTTCTCCATCCCCTCACTCTCAATCTAAAGGTGTCCTCAGATCTAAAATGAGTCTCTTGTAGACAGCAAATAGATGGGTCTTGCTTTTTTATCCATTTTGATACCCTATGTCTTTTGGTTGCAGCATTTAGTCCATTTACATTCAGTGTTATTATAGAAAGATACGGGTTTAGAGTCATTGTGATGTCTGTATGTTTTATGCTTGTAGTGATGTCTCTGGTACTTTGTCTCACAGGATCCCCCTTAGGATCTCTTGTAGGGCTGGTTTCGTGGTGACGAATTCCTTCAGTTTTTGTTTGTTTGGGAAGACCTTTATCTCTCCTTCTATTCTAAATGACAGACTTGCTGGATAAAGGATTCTCGGCTGCATATTTTTTCTGTTTAGCACACTGAAGATATCGTGCCAATCCTTTCTGGCCTGCCAAGTTTCAAAAGAGAGATCAGTCACGAGTCTTATAGGTCTCCCTTCATATGTGAGGGCACGTTTATCCCTTGCTGCTTTCAGAATTTTCTCTTTATCCTTGTATTTTGCCAGTTTCACTATGATATGTCGAGGAGAAGATCGATTCAAGTTACGTCTGAAGGGACTTCTCTGTGCCTCTCGGATTTCAATGCCTTTTTCCTTCCCCAGTTCAGGGAAATTAACAGCTATAATTTCTTTAAGTACCCCTTCAGCACCTTTCCCTCTCTCTTCCTCCTCTGGGATACCAATTATGCGTATATTATTTTTTTTTAGTGTATCACTTAGTTCTCTAATTTTCCCCTCATACTCCTGGATTTTTTTTATCTCTCTTTCTCTCAGCTTCCTCTTTTTCCATAACTTTATCTTCTAGTTCACCTATTCTCTCCTCTGCCTCTTCAATCCGAGCTGTCGTCATTTCCATTTTGTTTTGCATTTCGTTTAAAGCGCTTTTCAGCTCCTCGTGACTGTTCCTTAGTCCCTTGATCTCTGTAGCAAGAGATTCTCTGCTGTCCTCTATACTGTTTTCAAGCCCAGCGATTAATTTTATGACTATTATTCTAAATTCACTTTCTGTTATACTATTTAAATCCTTTTTGATCAGTTCATTAGCTGTTGTTATTTCCTGGAGATTCTTCTGAGGGAAATTCTTCCGTTTGGTCATTTTGGATAGTCCCTGGAGTGGTGAGGACCTGCAGGGCACTTCCCCTGTGCTGTGGTGTATAACTGGAGTTGGTGGGCGGGGCCGCAGTCCGACCTGATGTCTGCCCCCAGCCCACCGCTGGAGCCAGTCAGACTGGTGTGTGCCTTCTCTTCCCCTCTCCTAGGGGCGGGATTCACTGTGGGGTGGCATGGCCCGTCTGGGCTACTTGCACACTGCCAGGCTTGTGGTGCTGGGGATCTGGCGTATTAGCTGGGGTGGGTAGGCAAGGTGCATGGGGGCAGGAGGGGCAGGCTTATCTCGCTTCTCCTTAGGTGATCCACTTCAGGAGGGGCCCTGTGGCAGCGGGAGGGAGTCAGATCCGCTGCCGGAGGTTTGGCTCCGCAGAAGCACAGAGTTGGGTGTTTGCGCAGAGCGAGCAAGTTCCCTGGCAGGAACTGGTTCCCTTTGGGATTTTGGCTGGGGGATGGGTGGGGGAGATGGTGCTGGCGAGCGCCTTTGTTCCCCACCAAACTGAGCTCTGTCGTCCGGGGGCTCAGCAGCTCTCCCTCCCTTTGTCCTCCAGCCTTCCTGCTTTCTGAGCAGAGCTGTTAACTGATGACCTCCCAGATGCTAAGTCCCCCTTGCTGTGGAACACACTCCAACCAGCCCCTCCACTTTTGCCTGCCAGACTTGGGGACTCTGCTTGGCCGGTGGGCCGCCCCTCCATGGGTCCGTGGAGCGTGCACCTCCTCACCGCCCTTCCTACCCTCTTCCGTGGGCCTCTCGTCTGCGCTTGGCTCCGGAGACTCCGTTCTGCTAATCCTCTGGCGGTTTTCTGGGTTATTTAGGCAGGTGTAGGTGGAATCTAAGTGATCAGGACGCGCAGTGAGCCCAGCGTCCTCCTACGCTGCCATCTTCCCTCTCCTCTTCCTCCTTTGTCTCGAAGCCCAGCTACATTTAATAGATTCATGGCTTTGAGTAGCTTCCAAGATCTCTTCAAGATTCAAATGAGAGGGTAGGACTGGCATGTACTGTAAGAGGTTGTTCTCAAAATTAGGTAATTTATATAAAGCAGTAAGCATGGTGGCTGATACATAGTGAATACTCAAATGTTAGCTACAACAATAATCATATATATCACTGAAAGTCAGAATTGTACTACTTGAAAAATCTCAGTAAGCAGTAAACAAGTCATTCCTTTTGTTAGTAAAATGGAAGGAGTCGTATTTATACGGTTGGATTAGAATGTAAAAATGTTCCTCCTTTTGAAATGGGCTCATTGTTTCTAGAAAATCCAAATAGATCTTCCCTTTAAAACTGTTTCTTACTCCAAATTGCCCAATACTTATAAGTTATCATAGAGCAGAATCAATGGTCCCAGGTACTCAAAAGTAACCAATAGAAGGAAAAAAAAAACTTTCAGTTACTTAACTCATGGTCTTATTGGTATTTTGTCATTGGTGGAACACTTGATTTATGAGGGAAGAGCAAAAATTTTGGAATCTGACAGGCTTTCATTGGAACACTGAATCTGTCACTTACTAGCATAAATCTGAAAAAAAAATCATTCTTTGCCTAAGTATTTTTTTTAAATTTTTTTGTAAAGTTAACCACCTACTCATAGGGTCACTATAAGGATAAATGATAAATAAGAACTAGGCCTGGATCGTAATAAGACCTTAATAAATTGCAGCTATTATCATTTTCATTTAGTGTAGGTCATTCTGCTTTACCAAGAAAAATAAACAGTAACCCAGAAAAAGTAGCGAGGACTAAGTTTCTCTATCTGATTTATAATGCAAATTCCTGTCCTTCTATAAAAAGAGCATTAAAGTTTCCTTTGAAAATATAGCTAGAGAGGTTATATAATTTTTTCAAGTGGTTTATTAAGGGAGAAGGAAAAGTAAGCTTTTTAAACTGCCATCAGTTATAACTTGAAGGTTTCTTCTGTTGAGTCTTTCCTAAGAACCCCATTCCAAGCCTACCTAAGTCTTATATTTGACAGCAGAGGATCAATTAAAAATGCCTTTTTTAAATTGTGAAATACTTGAAGCATGCCAAAAGTAGATGATAAAATACCTTTATACCAAGCAACTCAGCCTAAAAGATAAAGTCTTAGAACAATTGAGGTCCCAAGATACTTCTCTGAGATTCTTGCCTTCTTTGTTCTCCTCTTACCAACAACGCATGCCCTCGACATTACTATCATCCTGAATCTGGGCAATCATTTGTAGTCTGTAAGCCAAAAAAATACACATTTTGATTTCTGTAAATAAGCTTGAGAACAAATGTGATTATAAACTTAAAAGAATTTTCTGTCCTTCTTTCCGTTTTTTATTTCATTTTAAAGTAAATAGTAGTACAAATTCCTTCCATTGCTAACAACACCATGGCACCAGAAAGTATCAAGATCCTTTCCAAATAAGAGATGAATAAGATAAATTAATATACCTATCCTTTTATTTTAAAAATATGGAGTGGCATGATGAAAATGAATCCATCAAAAAAAATATGCAAGGCACCATGCTAAGCAAAATGAGATTTTTCTCCTTACATTTTGGGATAGATTGCAAAGCAACTGTACCTCTCCTCTTTTGTTAAATATTGTGCATAAATATCTTGGTTTATATTCATCTATACCTGCTTTAAATGTTGGCCACTCTGAGCAAATTAGTAGTGACCTTGTATAGATCTATACCAACTCTTGAAAGCTTAATGTCTTTTCTAACCTTCAAAGACTATTCTCAGGGTGTTTTTTAAAAAATGTTAAAATATGCTTTTTAAAGTGGAAAGCCTTTCAAAATAGTCCCTAGGGAAAATTGTGTTAAGATGGGCCTTCTTTAAAAAGTCATTTTTTTCTATTTTTCTATTTACAAGACAAAACTCTGTTATCAGACAGGAAAAATTAATGTAGTTTACCTTCTGTATTTATTTTAATGCTTTGGTTTTAATAAGATGTCCTATTAGGAGAATGAAAGT
The DNA here is from genome assembly GCF_018350195.1 of Panthera tigris. NCBI lineage: Eukaryota > Metazoa > Chordata > Mammalia > Carnivora > Felidae > Panthera > Panthera tigris. Next base: position 38,785,916 of record NC_056668.1, on the reverse strand, counting down.
ATTAAAGGAAAATGATTTTATATATAATATAATTAATACTATATATGTAATCATTTTCCTTTAATACTTCCATATATGTGTATATATATACATATATATATACATGTGTGTATATATATATATATATGTGTGTGTGTGTGTGTGTATATATATATATATATATATATATATATATATATAAGAGAGAGAGAGAGTTAGTTCTAAGGGGCTAGAAATCTTCTATAACCAGCTCCATGGCAATGGAGAAAGAACAAGAACATTCCTAAGGCAAAGCTGGTCACTATTGTTTAGAACTTCCTTGTGGATTCAGACCATTTCCACTGTATGTGTATATATTTATACACTTACACACCTATATACAAATTCTACCAAAGAAAATGAATACAATGTCAAGGAAATCCTTATTGGAGACCTCTTCATTTCAGTGGCAAAAAGAAGAGCTATTTGATTTCTTGTATTAACTCAGAACATATTCTTTTACTGGCTCTAGTGCAGTACTGTGTCTTTTCCTCATTCCATCTCACTGATCCAAGCACAGATAGAAGTCTGAGATTCACGTAAGCTAAATGATCATCCCAGAGCCAAAGCTTGTATGCTTGTGTGTGTCCAATAAATTTGATCCATTTCACCTGTGACATCCAGAGTTATTAACAAGCAGAATTAGTCTAGATCCGCTCTAGTTTACTAATTTACAAATATATATATATATCTTAATGATTTTCAACAAGAGGTGGAAGTGTTGATATTAATGACATAGAAAAGTTCTTTCTTTATAATCTTGATTATGGGACTGTATATTAGAGATTCTGGCTTAATGTCTAGAATGCATACTCTGGTAAAGTGGTATGCCTGAATACAGTTGACACCTATTTGGAGTGTCTACTGGGATCCTAATAAACTACCTAAAAGCCTGTCTCCAACCGTGGCTAAAGCTCTAAGTCTTTAGTTTTTACCCTGACTCAGTGGCTATGGTTTATGAGACTAGACCCATGATGCTCAGAGTTTTCTCCCCAGGGAAGTGTCTTGCGATTATAAAAAGGAAGCTAAATAAAGTATTGGAAATGATGTAGTGGCTATTATTTGCTCTCTATGTAACTAGACAAGTAGAGAAAGCCAATAGTAGAGATAAAGAACATTGAAACTAGCATGCAGAGGATATTAAAGATGAAAGACCACTGCAATTTTCAATGTTTGGGCTCCGCTAGTGTTCTGTGGTCTAGTTGATTTTCTGTCATTGGCTTTCATGACCTATCTGCTTCATTATAACATATTTGTCATTTTTGCCTATGATATATCAAGTTGGCTTATTTTATTTCCAAAAAATATAGTCAATTGAAATATGTAAATTATCCAAATCTTCAGAATAACAGGTATGTAACAAAATGAAAGCCAATTTAAGGTTAGCACTATTTTTTTTTTTTTTTGGAGATTCCTTGCAGCATCTGAGAAGGAACTAGTTGACTACTCCTTCTCATTCATATTTGCATTAATAAACCATACCTAGTAATGTATTTTGAGACTTGGGTGAGGATGGCTTTCCTCCATGGAATCTATAATCAGCAAAAAGGCATCAAGTTAAATTCCCCAACCAATACAGAAGTTTTCTCTGATAGTCTGACCAGTGGCCATATTCTGAATGCTTCTAGCAATTAGGATCTCGTTAATATATGAAGCAGTTAGTTATATCATTGTTACACAGTGATGTTAGAATTTTTCTCCTATTAAAATCTTTCAAAAGTGATACGTGGAAAGTTTTGGGAAAGTTTGTCAATGCCTTTTTCAAAATGAAAAGTTTACGTTGTTAGTATCAAGGTACTGTTTTCAGAGTTGCAGCCAAAAACTCGCAAGGGATTAGAGAATAGTTACTATGACTGATGTGATGTGAATGGTCTGGTGGTGGGTAAGACCGAAAACTAAGCTGTGAAATGTTATAAATTAAAGTGAAAATGAAAACAATGGGGAGACCGTGACATTGAGAACTATGTTTCAACTGTTCTGCTTGTCATCTCGGCCCTAACTTGGCATTAATATTGGATAAGAAATTTAACTTTCTGCATGAGTTTCTTCATCTTGAAACAAAATGGGGAAAAAATCTCTAAGTGGCCTCTTCTGACTCTGACATCCTATGGGTAAATAAAAGAACGTATCACAAATACCTAATGTAGCCACTGTACTAATCAATGAGGCATGCAGTGCTCATGGAACAACGGATAGAGCTGAGCACTTCAGCACAGTACTTCATCAAATGCTGAGCCTTGACCCCTCTGTTCTTACTGTGACCCAGGATGCATGGCTAACAGAGAGTTTCAGCGTGCCATCTGTCACATCGGTATCTGTAGTCTGAGGACTGGATTATAGCCAAAGATCCATCAATTGATGTATCAGTCGTTCCATTCTTAAAGTCATACAGCTTTAAAAGTGATGTCTTTGCCTTTATCTACATTCTACTTTTGATAAATCCTAACTCAGTGGTTAGCAATGAACTAGAAAAGTAAGTGAATAGTAAATCACTGATACTGACTGTGACTTTTATCATTCAAGTGAAGATGGCCACTCAGTTGGGTCTGAGAGATTGTGAAGTAGAAAAAGCACATTGAGTGTTTCATTAGCACCGCTCCATCCTTCTCTGTGTGATTCCCTTCCTATTCTTCTGTATCCTCTCTCTCCCTTATCCCTGTCTATTGTATTGAGCTCTGAATACCAGAACCCTTTACTGCTGTACTTTTCTTCCATTCTGGTCTACTCTTCCACATTCAAGACCCTTTCTCCTTCATTCAAAGTATCCTGCACTGTGTTCTTCTACCCTTTTATCCCTGCTAAGTAGCTAGCTAGTTACTGAAATAGCTATTTGGGGCTAGACTGTTAAAAGCTAATAAAGGGCATAATTTGTCACTACTTACTTTAAAACTAGAGAATATTTACTTGATGTCTACCATGTGCCACAAAGTGTCTTAATAGAGGATTAAGAAATGTATACCTACATTATCTTCTAACTCTTGAAGATATCAGCCTAAAGAGAAAGAACCTAAGCAAATATCTAAAATAGTGTGTGGTGAGTGCTCTAGTAAATATGTAAACAACATACATTGAAAGTATAGAGAAAGAATTGGATTCAATATGGAATGAAGGGATAGAAGGTAATAACTGGAAAATCTATGAAGGAGAGACTGTTATTACTCTGAGTCAGTGTGACCCGAGAGGAGAAAGGGGAGTGTCTTTCAGGAAGAAGAAAGAATATGTACAAAGCAATGTGATGAGGAAGGAAATGCTGGATTACCTAGGGCATACAAATGGAGGAATGAAAAGAGAAAAGGCTAAGAGAGACGATCTTGACATATGATCTTATACAACATATATGGCATGTGGACACTATAATAATAGAGCATATGAGTAATGGGAGACCATTAGACTATTAGAATGCAAGCATGGTTTACATGTTTGTAAAATCAAATCCCATGAGAGTACGAAAATGAGTAGGGAACATGGAGAAGGAGGCAGGGAACTGGAAGCAAAGAAAATACTTGAAAATCCACTGAAACTCAGGCCAGAATTCAGCAATGGAAGTAAAAATAGAGACAAATCCCCCAGACATTTATTACTATAAAAATTGACAGGGTGTAATGATCCACTGAATGTTTGTATGAGAAAGGGAAAAGGAACAAGGTGGTTTTAAGAGAGAACAGAATTGAGGATGATATCAGAATATTTGATTTGTATGCTTGGATAGTTGTTAAAACCATATGTGGCAATCGGGAAAAATATAGGTAGATAGTATGGTAAGTAATCAGTGAGAAAGAAGACACAAAATAAACCAATAGTTATAAGTAAAGATGTTTTAGAACATAATACATTATATAAATATATATAATATGAAATATAGCAATATCTGGAAATATATATAGAAATTAGGAAATAGGGATACTCTGAATTTTTATAATTGAAATTATTAGCTAAGTGTATAACAGTGAAATTACTTATGAAGAATGTGTAGCAGGAGAGAGAAAGATCTAGGAGGAATATTGATATTTAAGGGGTAAGAACAAACAGCCAGAAAAGTGAAAGAAAAGAGAAAATCACAGTATTGTAGTAATAAAAGAACAAGACCAATTCAAGGAGAGGATAAGCAAAAAAACTTAATCTTTAACAACAAGTAGGATTATGCTTCAGAAGGAATGGCAAATGAAATGCAAAATGTCAATGACTTAAATGAAAGGCTGGTTAAAATACATTTTAGGAGTCAACATGTGGCAATCGACATTTGAATTGAATAATGAACTTTATTGCACAGAAAACTGAAAAGAAAGTGAGGTAACAGAGATACAATTATACGTGTATTTTAAGGGACTTCGCCATTTGTAATTGTATCTTTAGTCTTAATGTGCAGCTTAGTATAAGAATTTACTTTTTTCAGTTAATAAATGAACAATTGTAAATAATTAAGATCCTTTGGTAACAACCCATTTAAAAAAAAATCACTTGCCTCCTGTATGGAAACTGTGTTAATTATCTACCACTGTATAACAATAGTACTATAAACTTGATGGATTAAAACATTATGCATGTAGGGGCGCCTGGGTGGCGCAGTCGGTTAAGCGTCCGACTTCAGCCAGGTCACGATCTCACGGTCCGTGAGTTCGAGCCCCGCGTCAGGCTCTGGGCTGATGGCTCGGAGCCTGGAGCCTGTTTCCGATTCTGTGTCTCCCTCTCTCTCTGCCCCTCCCCCGTTCATGCTCTGTCTCTCTCTGTCCCAAAAATAAATAAAAAACGTTGGAAAAAAAAAATTAAAAAAAAAAAAAAAAAAAAAAAAAACATTATGCATGTATCATCTTAGCTTATGTGGATCAAGAGTTAGGGTGTAGCATAGCTGGGTCCTCTTCTTTAGGGTCTCATAAAGCTGCTGTAAAGGTTTTACTCCAGACTTGTGCTCTTAGCTGAAATTCAACTGGAAAAAGATGTGCTTTTAAGTCTATGTGATTGTTGCCTGCACTTAATTCCTTGAGAGATTTTAGACTGAGATTTTATTTCTCCCTGGATGTTGGCTGGAGTCTGTCTTCAGTACCTTTCTCTGTGGGTCTTTCCAACATGACAGCTTCCTTCCTCAGAGTCAAAATGGAGGGAGGTCTTGAGAGATGAATATTACAGTCTTAGGTTTTTAAAGGAATGACATTCCATTCCTTTGCACTATTAGTTAAAAACAAATCAAATTTCCTGCCCATCTCAAGGGCGTGGTATTAATGAAGGCCTGAAAACTGAGAAGGAGGAATCATGGGAGCTAACTTAAAGTTGCCTGCCACAACAGATAAGACCCTGCTTTAATGCAGGTGAAAGAGTTTGGACACATGGACCAGTATCTACCTGTGGGAAGAGGTGAAATAGCCAGCAAAGGAGACTGAGAAGTGACTACCAATACAGTAGGAGAAAAATCAGAATAATGAGGTATCCTAAAAGACAAGAAAAGATCTTTCAAGAAAGAGGAAGTGATTATCTACATCAAATGTTATTAGAAGTTCAAGTAGGATAAGGAATAAGAACTGACCAAGATTTGGCAAAGTTGATTTATTGGCAACTTGGATAAGACCAATTCTATTCAGGTTGTGAGACAAAAGTTTAATTATTAAGGACAGAATTGGAGGAAGAGAAATGGAATAAGTCCTTAATGTGATGAGGATAAATGTGTAGGTGGGCCATGGGAAGCTGAAGTTCTCATTTGATCTGAATTTTTCTATCTGAAATGATACTGACCAACAGGTATATGCTTCATGAAGTACAGGGAAAATTAGGAAAAAAATTGTTGTGGGGAAAGGAAGATATAACTTACTAGAGACAATTATGATTACTTTAGACTAGAAGGTGCCTCCTCCAAAGGGTGAATATCTCTTATTGACACATCATCACTTTCAATGTGTTAACTCATGATGGTGACGCATGACAGCAGACCCAATAGAACAGAAAGTTGGGACCAAAAGTTTGTCCCAAGTATCTTCAAACTAAATAGGTGGTTGCATTTTATTTATATTTGAGATAAACCTAAGTAACAAAATCCTGGTAAATCCACTAAAATACAATAGCAAATAGCAAAAAAAAAAAAAAAAAAAAAAAAAAACAAAAAAAAAAACAAAAAAAAACAAAAAAAACAAAAAAAACAAAAAAACTAGAAGTGGAAGCATTGCCTGAAAGTAAACACTATGTTCTACTTAACATAGAACTTAGGGGCACCTGGGTGGCTCAGTCGGTTAAGTGTTTGACTTGGGCTCAGGTCATGACCTCACAGTTCATGAGTTTGAGGCCCATGTTGGGCTCTGTGTAGAGAGCTCAGAGCCTGGAGCCTGTTGGAGTCTGTCTCTCTCTCTCTCTCTCTATCTCTCTCTCTCTCTCTCTTCCCTCCCCAACTCACGCTCTGTCTCTTTCTGTCTCAAAAACAAACATTTAAAGAAACCTCAAAGCTAAATATTTTAATTGATAATTCAAAGCAGAAAAAAAATTAGGAAAAAGATTTTCAAATTCTTACTGTGAATTTGAATTTATCATTATGTGTCATAATAATTTTGGACTAAGTGTATCAAAATAAAAAAGAATAACTTATAAGCATAAATTCAAGGTTATAGTTTTTATTCTGTAGGTGTGTAGCTCCCCAAAGAATGTTTACCATAATGTGCCAATCAGAATGTGTGCATTTCTGAAGACTTGTCTTAAAATTATCTCTGATGGGGCACCTGGATGGCTTGTTGGTTAAGCAGCCAATTCTTGATTTCAGCTCATGATCTCACAATTTATGAGATTGAGCCCGATGTCAGGCTCTGCATGGACAGTGTGGAGTCTGCTTGGGATTCTCTCTCTCCACTCTCTTGGCCCCTCCTCCTCCTTGCTTCCTTTCTCTTGCTCTCTCCAAAGAAATGAATAAACTTATATTAACTTTTGAGCTATTCCAGATAATTTAGTACACTAAGGAATAAAGTATGTTCATCAAGAGCTCCAAAGTGTCACTGTTTATAATTTCTCCCATTTGCTCTATGTTCTTCTTATTTTGTTTCAAGTTTTTATCTAAATTCTACTCAGTTGATGCACATATAGTGTAATATTGGTTTGGTTTCAGGGGTAGAATTTAGTGATTCATTGCTTACCTATAAAGCCCAGTGTTCATCACAAGTACCTTCCTTAATACCCATCACTCACTTAACCCTTCCCCTCACCTCCCCTCCAGCAACCCTCAGTTTGTTCTCTATAGTTAAGAGTCTCTTATGGTTTGCCTTTTTTTCATTCCTTTTCCTATGTTCATTTGTTTCTAAAATTCCACATGTGAGTGAAGTCATATGGCATTTCTTTCTCTGACTTATTTCACTTAGCATAACACTCTAGCTTCATCCACAGCAAGATTTCATTCTTCTTTATGGCTGAGTGATATTCCTGTGTGTGTGTGTGTGTGTGTATGTGTGTGTGTGCACGCGCGCGCACGCACATATATACATACACACGCACCACTTGTTTCCATTCATCAGTTGATGGACATATGGGATTTTTCTATAATGTGGCTATTGTTAATGCTGCAAGAAACAGCGGGGTGTATCTGCCCCTTTGAATCAGTATTTCTGTATCGTTTGGATAAATACCTAGTAGTGTAATTGCTGGATCGTAGCGTAGTTCTATTTTTACTTTTTGAGGAGTCTTCGTACTGTTTTCCAGAGTGGCTGCACAGTTTGCATTCCCACCAACAGTGTGAGAGGGTTCCCCTTTCTTCATTAGAATGTTCAACTTCCATGTACTTGTGGTCTTTCTAACTTTTTTCTTGTAGTTCAAGTTTCCGAGCACTGTGGTCTGAACTATACATTGTATGATACCAATCGTTTTGTACTTGTTGAGGCCTGATTTGTGATCTTGTATGTGATCTATTCTGGAGAATGTTCCATGTGCACTTGAAAAGAATGTGGATTCTGCTGCTTTAGGATAAAATATTCTGAATAAAACGTTCTGAATATATCTGATAAGTCCATCTGGTCCAGTGTGTCATTCAAAGCCATTGTTTCCTTGTTGATTTTTTGATTAGATGGTCTGTCCATTGCTATAGGTGGGGGATTAAAGTCCCCTACTAGTATTGTATTATTATCAATAATTTCCTGTATGTTTGTTAGTAATTGTTTTATATTCTTGGGTTTGTCCAAGAGAGGGCATAAATATCGAGAGGATAAATACTTAAGACTGTTACGATCTTCTTGTTGGATAGATCCCTTTAGTATGATACAGTTTCCTTCTTCATTTCTTGTTAGAGTCTTTTGTTTAAAATCCAGTTTGTCTAATATAAGTATGGTACCTCAGCTTTCTTATGATGTCAAAAGAATTATAAATGGTTTTCCACCCCCTCACTTTGAATATGCAGGTGTCTTTAGGTCTAAAATGAGCCTCTTATAGGCAGCATATAGATGGACCTTGGTTTTTTTTTTTTATCCATTCTGACACTCTGTCTTTTGTTTGGAGCATTTAATCTATATACATTCAGAGTGATTACTGATAGATATGAATTTAGTGCCATTGTGTTACCTATAAAGTCATCGTTTCTGGAGATTTTCTCTGTTCCTTTCTAGTCTTTGTTGCTTTTGGTGTGAACATTCATTCAATTGCTTCCATTTCTCTGGTTGCTCATTTCTATATAAGCAACTTTTCTTCAGTTTTGAGGTATTTGACAAATACAATTGTAAGATAGTTAAAGCATATTATACAATGATGTGGGTGTCTTTTTTTTTTTTTTATTTTAGAAAGCATGAACAGGGGAGGGGCAGAGGGGGAGAGAAAGAGAGTCTTAAGCAGGTTCCACACTCGGCACAGAGCTCTATGTGGGGCTTCATCCCCCCACCCTGGGATCATGACCTGAGCCAAAATCAAGAGTTGGATGCTCAACCTACTGAGCCTCCAACTGATGCATCCATGTTATACAATGATTGGATATCCATATACATTGTGAAAGGATCTTCCCATTGCATTAATTAGCATATCTATCACCTCAGTTATTTGTTTCGGTGAGAAAGCTTAAATTCTTGTGTAATTGAAATTTTCTAAGATAAAATACAGTATTACCAACTGTAGTCACAAAGACTTTCAAGTGCTCTAGCATTTGTCTAGGGCATTTGAAAATTCCCTTGTATCACCTCAGAACATAGTGAATTCACATTTTTTGTGTGTTAACAGGAAGATTATATGTTAAAGCAACACAGCTTAAATTATTCACAGTAGACTATTCTAGGCTAAAATAGATGTATCACAAAGGTTCCATCATGTTAAGTTCATAGGACCACCCTCTAGAACCATAGGATTCCATACAGTAAAAGCAGAAAAATAACAAAATATCTGAACACTTATGCCAAATTATTATACTACTTGTCTCTCATAAATTCCCCACAACCCACATATGAATGTGTATATATGTTTGTCTAAATTTTCTTTTAGAGAAATATTTAAGCCCAATAATCTGAAAATGTGTATACAAATATATGTATGAGAAATTGGTATCAATAGCCCAGCTGTGTCTTTATAACTAAACACTCTTGTGTAAATGTAAATAGCAAACTTATAATCGGTAAAAAGGGAAGCTTTACAAATGATCACGGATAGTTGTATTCTTATTATCCTTATTAAAACAAAAGAAGGGGCTGCTGATTTAGTTCTTGTCCTATCAGAAGAGAAAATATAAGAATCTGATTAGTCACATACTTAGCCAGTTTGTATCTCTTCAAAATTAAATACTTTAAACAATTATGTGGGACTCCGAAATGAAAGTGCTCCTATAGTTTCTTAAGTAGTGTGTAATGAATCCCTCTCCTGCAAGAATTTCAATGTATTCCAATCTTAAATTGTATACAAATTAATAAAGTGCTTAGTTGTCTCTGGAAAGCCCATATGACTTTCAGACACTAAGTAACCTTGTGGTGAATAAAAATAACTAAACATAATACAAACATTTATTACAAGGGAAATGGACTTGTTAAACCATCAAATTGACAGTCACTCAGTAAATGATCCACAAATTGATAAACTTAATGTGGTATATCAAAGAGAGGAAATAAATGCTGTCAACTCATTCACTCACCCTGCTTCCCCTGAGAACTTGACAAAAAACTAATTTAAGTATTACAGTTGCATTCTACATTACACAAGGGGGAAAAAACTGGCTTAAGAGGAAATAGTCACAGACTTGATAATAAAAAGTAAATACCAAATATTGTTGTTACTACCTTTATGTATAACCTCCTAAAAATGTGACGATATCAAAATAAAACACTGAACTTGATGTAAAGGCTAAATCTCTCTAGTAATAACAACAAAACATTTATATATGCTGAACAAAGATCACTCATGAGAAAAAAAATAATTATCCATTATTAACCATTTTTTTTTGCCACTCAAAACCTACTTGACTACTAGTTTAAACAAAATTCAATGAATGGTCTTTGAAAGAAAAAAAAAAACTAATGAGTACTTAGTCCATGTTAACATTTGATCTTTGTAGAAATGATAAATGAATGAAATCAAATAAATAATATCAAAGGACTAAAACTTTGGTCGAGTAACCAAAGAGAATTATCTTAAGAATTATGTGCAGCTAGGAAACAGTAAAAGAAATTACTCATTTCAAATAATGTTTACCTTTTTTATTTTTTATTTTATTTATTTTTGAGACCGAGAGAGACAGAGCATGAGCAGGGGAGGGGCAGAGAGAGAGGGAGACAGAGAATCTGAAGCAGGCTCCAGGCTCTGAGCTGTCAGCACAGAGCCCAACGCGGGGCTTGAACCACGAACTGTGAGATCACGACCTGAGCCGAAGTTGGACGCTTAACTGACTGAGCCACCCAGTTTTAATATAATGCCATAGATAGCAAAACCTATTTTCAGTGAACGTTTCCTTTATGTGCAAATATAAATGTTTATAGAAGAGAGGAGCTCTAAAATTTTACTGTATGTAAATAAGGTACAATGAATTTCTTTCCTCTTTATTTATCAAGCATTTCAAAATAGAGGCATTGACACATTTTCATCAATTTGTGTCAAATATTGTTACCATTGTCACAATACAGTAGGTTCTAAACATTCAAGTGGCTAGAGAAGAATAGCAAATTCTGCCAAACATGTCCAATGGAAGGAAATGTGGAAGTAGAGGGGGTGTTTTTCTGGAACCCATTCCCACTGGGCACTTGGTCATGCACTCCTGGCTGAAGGAGAAAGGAGAGTGACTCCACCACAGGTTCTTACCGAACTCTTCTTCCTATAAGAAAAGAAAATGGACACAATTAAGTAACACAATCCATGTCTTTATATGTTGGTGAGTCTGGCATTAATGTCCTATATATATATATTTATATATATTATAAATTTAATGACAAATTTTGAAGTTACAGTGTGTTATTTCTCTAACTTATTTTTTTTAATGTTTATTTATTTATTGTGAGAAAGAGCATGAGTGGGGCAGGGCAGAGAGAAAGGGAGAGAGACAATCCCAAGCAGGCTCCATGATGACAGCTCACAGATCTTAAAAACCTATGAGATCATGACCTGAGCCCAAATCAAGAGTTGGAAGCTTAACCCACTGAGCCACCTAGCAGCCCCTAGTACTCTAACTTACTAGCAAATTTCATTCTAACCATGATTCTTACATGCATTTAAGGTTTGATCAGGACCTTTCAGTGTTACTAGTACATTTCTCAGTTCTCCAAATAGCAGCAGTCACCCAAAGACGGTTTAGTTTGTGATAACACTACTCCCTACCTAACAGTCAAGTTTTACTGCAGACAAATCAAGAGGTAAAGAACACTTAATAATAAGTAACTTACCTCTTACATTAAATTAGTTATCCTCATCTTGCTCAATCCTTAAGAATCATTGTTGAGCTATGTCCCCAGAAATTCAAATGAATTTTTCAAGAATAACTACTAAATAATAGTTTCTCAGACACTTTACAGTTTTTATTTCTAATAAACTATACTGCTTTGCCATAGCCACACTTTAAAAGAATCAGCTTTAGAAAGAAATCAAGTATTTAAGAATTTGACTCCATTTTTTTTTCAATATGTAACTTAGTCTTTTCAGTTTTATTCTAAAAAATAACTTTTATTAAAATAAAGTGACTTTCTTATATTACTTACCTGTAAGACTAAAGGTATCAAAGATATTTTGAGAGCATAAGATACATTTTGGGGGAGGGGACACCTGAAACTGTATCATTATGCACTGTGTAGGACTTGCACTCTGCCCTTAAAGGGTTTACTGTGACACTGAAGGTAAAGACCTAGATTTGAAATAATTAAAAATAATTAAAACAAAAATGCATGCTAATATTAAATGTTCTTGAAATGTGCCTACTCTAAGGAATCAGAAGAAAGTGTTGAAGAAAGAAAATGGACTTTACAGCTAAAGACTGGATAGGGCATGAGGAAGCAAGATGAAGCAGGGGTGAGACTGGGGTTGGGGATAATATAAAGTGATTATGTACTAAAGCAGCATCTTCTCACTTAAGAGCAAGATGATCTAGTTATTGCCTTTTAGTTAGAAAACACTCCAGAACTGAGAGGACTGAAATTCTCCCTCTTCTGTGCTCTTCAGCAAATACATGTTTATTACCAGAGAAACTTACAAGGATTCAAAAAACAAAAACAAAAACAAACAAAAAAGAGGGAACTTAAAGATCTTAACATTAATTGATTTTTTTGTTGGAATTATTTTTTCATATTCACAGGTTTTAATCTTAGGAATCTGGCCACTGGAACAGTGCAAATATAAGGAATGTCTTCCACAAATAGAAGCTACCAGAGTAGGAAAGAAAAAAAAAAAAAAAAAGCTGCTTACTACTTAGCAAATAACACTCCTCCCTCCACCCACCCCCATCAAATAACTCCAGAGAGAGTTTCTTATTAACCTAGGAAATATAAAACAGGATATAATGGAATTTACATAATGGAATTTATAATGAAATTTATTATAATGGTATAATTTAGTAGACCCCAAGACACAAATCTTTATAGAAAACAACAAAAGCAAAAACCAAAAATATACAGTGTCTCTTCTCCATGCCCTATCATTTTACACTTAGCAGTTTATTCTTTACAACAAAAAAGGATTCCCTGAGCCTTCTTCCCTAATTAACCTTAGCATAAAATTATTTAACAAAAATGCCCTTTAACAAGGCTAGAGATAAGAACATTCATGCTATTCCTCTCAAAATTTAATTCCAGAAGCAGTTCACAAAACATGAAGAGTAAAATCCATAAAGGCCATTTATCTTTTAGCAGTGGCATTTTCTTACTGAGACTTCTGATTTCTCAGACCTTTCTTCCATTTTAGTTTTCTGCCTCTTCAGGCAGGTCACAAGTACAAGCCTGACAGAAAGAAAAAAAAATGTGGTACCTCTAATTTGTTGTGAGTCTACCTGTATTTCACCTTCTTCACATTCTGCCTTTTGTCAGACTCCATCTAAAATCAAATCACTATTGGCCACGGCCATGTCCTCACAAAAATGGCAGAGTTAGATGTGTTCAAATAACATAATTCTGCTTAGCTATAACAGCTTGCATGGCTATGTGAAAGATCAGTCCCATAGCTAGAAGAAATGTCTGCCATGAACTTACAGAAACTGGTCTCACCAAATATATTACCATTCAATCTACCACTAATATCTGAAACCAGATCAATTCTTGTCCTTAAATGTTTACCATTTTCTTTTTTTTAATTGTTTGAATTTTGTAAATAACCATGAAACAGGGGAAAACACCAGACTAATGTCCTATTTTTATTATATCATGTGGATTAATTTAGATGCTCATGTAAATGAGTCTAACCATCATGTAATGCTAGAGTAGATTGTATAATATTGTTGATGGCAATTTCCATAAAAGGATTGGTTAGTATGCATTTTCCAGAAGGTAGCCAAGAACTCCTTAAAAGTATACATAATAACCGTGAGATTCTTCTCAGTCTACCAAGACATTGTATATACCTAACTAAACCATTCCACAGAGAACACCATAAATCTTCCCTGCCTTTAGTTACACCTGTGAATTGTTACCAAAGCTCTCTTTATAACAAGAGGCAATGATGTGTATTTTAACAAAATCCTATAAATGTGGATCCAGTATGAACAAAAGACTGATTCTAGAAGTATGACCCACCCATGAAGGTATAGAAAATAAAAACAAAAAAAACAAAAAACAAAAAAAAAAAGACTTTCATTTAAAAAAAAAAAACATTAGAATGATGTACGTCTACTAAATTTTGCCTTTAACTCCTTCCTCTTCTACCCTCTACTGTCAAGGAGAGTATATCCTTTTATATTTTCTCTATGGCAGATGCATTGATTTTTCAATAAGGCTGTGTGCCAAGCTGTGTATGAAAGCCTCTCTATGGCCAAAAGAATATATCTGTACTACTTTTAGTATAAAGATAAAACACGGAAAATCCAGCTACTAGGTAGATCTGTCTATTTCTGGGTGTCCTCTGGGACCAAGCTGGTGCATAGCCAGGTTTCTCCTACTACCCCGGAGTATATTCTTCCCAACAGGCTGGACTTAAACATTATCCCATCTGCCTGTACTGGTTCTTTTTGCAGTTGATCCTGACCAAATGTCAATTGCAGCCATTAGCTATACTACTCCTATTTTTATATTCTCCATTGGGCAGATAATAATAAACGTCTCTCCCTCCTAAGCAAACAGGAAAACTGTCACAGTAAAGTTACCACTAACAAGCTCACAGAAGGCAAAGATGTATTAAATGACAACCTGAGCTCTTTAAAATTTTGTTTGGGCAGCAGCTTCCATCAGCGGCCCTGTACCAGTATTTTGGTTTTGGTTTTTAATCTACACAATTATCAAAGACACCCTTTCCCTAACCAGAAACAGAGGCTTGTGTCGTAGTTCATATATGGTAGAGTTGTTATGCTTTATGCAGTAAAGGAACCTCAGGCTACAGCCACAGCTGTAGCTCATTTGAAAAAAGAAAACAACTTAAACTTGGTTTCTGCCACCCAAACTGCCCTTCGATACACTCTTGTATCCTATTTGTGAAAAAGCAGGCTGGAAAAGTTCCAACTGGGACTCATCTTGTTTGGAGAAAGGACATAATTCAGCTACGGGGAGAGCTTAGTCTCCTGGTAACCATGATTCATAGAAGGAAAGCTAGTAACTCCATCAGTTTGTATACATTTCATAAAGGGGGCCAATTAGGTCAGCCTTCTAAAGTCAAGGTAGGTTTCTCCATATGAGTGTTTGAAAAGATAATCTAAAATAGGATAACATAGATCCAAGACTTCCTTACTTACTAAGATTTTTTTTAGAACTAATTTGTATACAACATTTTATTCAGTGTATAACAATGATCCTGTATTTGCATATATTGCAAAATGATCACAACCATAAGTCTAGTTAACATCCATCACTATTCAGATATAATTTCTTGCAATGAGAACTTTTTGAGAACTACTCTTAGTAACTTTAAAATATATAATATGGTATTGTTAACTATAGTCACCATGGTGTACATTACATCCTCAGACATGACTTATTTTTTTATAACTGGAAGACTGTACCTTTTTACCAGCTTCACCCATTTCCTCTATCTGGCACCCTCCACTTTTGGGAATTATGACTCTATTCTCTATATTTTTGATGTTGTTTTAGAGTCCACATATAAGTGAGAAAATACAGTCTTTCTTTGACTTGTATCACCTTAGCATGATGCCTTCAAATTCCATCTACGTTATAGCAAACTATAAGATTTCTTCCATTTTTATAGCTGAATAATATTCCATGCATATGCATATCATGACATCTTTTATCCATTCATCCATTGATGGATGCATAGATTACTTTCCATGTCTTTGCCATTGTAAATAATGCTGCATTGAACATGGGGGTTCATTTATCTTTTTGCATTGATATTTTCATTTTCTTTAGATAAATATCTCAAAGTGGAATTGCTGAATCATATAATAGTTCTTTTTTTTTAACTTGTTGAGGAACTGCTATACTGTTTTACATAGTGGGTGTACCATTTTACATTCCCACCAGCAATGCACAAGGGTTCCCTTTTTTCATACATCCTTGCCAGCATTTGGCAATGCTTGTCTTAGAGATAGCCATTCTAACAAGTGTGTGGTAATAATTCATTGTGATTTTTATTTGCATTTTTGTGATTTTGAGCATCATTTCATGCACCTGCTGGCCATCTGTATGTCTTCTTTAGAAAAATGCGTACTCAGATCCTTTTACTATTTTTAATTGGATTGTCTCTTTTGTTTTTGCTGTTGAGTTGTAGGAGTTTTATATATATTCTGAATAATAACTCCTTATCAGATGTGTGACTTGCAAATATTTCTTCTATCTGGTAGGTTGCCTTTTCACTGTTTTGATGGCTTCCTTTGCTGTGTAGAGGCTTTTTAGTTTGATATAATCTCATTTATTTTTGCTTCTGTTGTCTTTGCTTTTAGTGTCAAATGCCAAGAATCCTTGCCCAGACCAATGTCAAGGATTTTACCCCCTATGTTTTCTTCTAGGAGTTTAATGGTTCCAAGTCTTACACTAAAGCCTTTAATCCACTTTGAGTAGATTTTTTTGTGTTTATGGTATAAGATAGTGGCCCAGTTTCATTCTTTTTAGTGTAACTGTCCAGTTTTCCCAACACCATTTATTGAAGAGACTGCCTTTCCCCATTTTATATTCTTGGCTTCTTTGTCATGAAATAATTGACTGTATATGCTGGGGTTTATTTCTGGCCACTTTATTCCATTCCATTGATGTACGTTTGTGTTTTCATGCCAGTAAAATACTGTTTTGAATACTATAGTTTTATAATATAGTTTGAAACGAGGGAGTGTAATGTCTCTAACACCATTCTCTTTTCTAACGATTGCTTTGGCTATTGAAGATTTTTTTTGTGGTTGCATACATATTTTAGGATTGTTTTTCTATTAAGATTTTTTTAATTCATAAATCTGTTGCATTTAAACTGTGTATTTCCCTGCCTTGTGTTAGAGTAACCTTTTGATTATAATCAGCAAGAAAACTTTGATGACTTTCTTATGGGAACATATGAAGTTACTCAGCATGTAGAATAATCATATTTCAACCACTTCATGTTTTTCTCACTCAACATTCTCTTTGTAGTCTTTACATATGTAGTATAGATATATAATCAAGAGGTTACTCATGCCATATTAGGGCTAAGTTGTTAGTTGATACTGATTTAAGTATTACTTGAATTTAGTTGGACACTTGTAAAGGCTAAAAGAGATTTCAAGTTTCAGGTAAAAAAAAATCTACAAAATACTGAAAAATGTAGTTATCACTATTTTTTGCCTTTTTAGACTTTCTTAGTAGCTATTTCAGTTTTGGCTAGGAGTTTCTTCCAGTTATATCACACCTCATTCTCTCAGTGAAAGGGCTTTTGAAGGAGAGGATGCAAAGATATTCAAGGAGTTTGTAAGATCATTTTAATTTTGTATATTGTAGTATATGTGAAAGGAAATAAAAGTTTCTTCTCATATATAATTTAAAAATATTTTAAAAAGTATTTTTAATACTTTTATATTTATATTTTACTTTTAATAGTAAAATATATAAACATAAATATACATATATGTTATAAATTTAGCTAAGGTAAGTAAACTGTCAATATTAATGACAACACTGTCATAATTCCATAAATATATCTAAATTTGGTTAAGTATTTTTTAGATTAAAAATAGATGAGGAGAAACCAATCTTTGGTACTGTTGAGAACTCTTGCAAGCAAGTAATCAAAATGTAACTGTTACTAACTTTAGAGCAGAAAATAATTGAACATTTTTTGGCAAAAAAGCCACTGACTTGCTGTCATGTGTGCTACACCCCTCTTCCTCTCCAGCTCCTGCTTTCTCCTTAACTCATCTTTGCTTCTTTCTACATGAAAATCTTACTGTCCCATCCTTCACTTCATAGAAACATAGTCACTAACATTACCTGAGTATCACAACTACCTCTGTTAAAGAAGAACTCAATTCCCTGAATCCAGTTTAAAAGAAAAGTCATGGAGACCTACTGTGATTGGTTCAGGTTGGTTTAGGTGGCCGCTCCAAACAAAGCTATAGTAGCCAGAAGAAGATGGCAGCTTCAAATGGAATCAGAAATGGTGATTGTGTAGAGGACTAAGAGTTCTCAAACCCACAGTAAAGGGCTCTGTTCTAAAGAAGGGGAGGGATGACTGACTAGCATACGAGTCTGTTCAAAACATTAGCCTGTTTTTTTTTTAAATTAAGAAATTATAAATAAATTAAAAAATACATGTCAAATGAGGCCAGTGTATAAGACTTTAACCTACATTTAACATTTGAACACCATGTAAAATACCTATGGGGAATTTCTTTTTCAGTCAAGTAATTTAGTGTTCAGTGTTGGGGAAAGGAAGGATGAATATGTAAATTCACAGATTTTAACATAATAAGCCTTTGCTAATTGCCTTCAAAAAGGAATGTGTGGCTAAGATTATATTTTTTCACAGTTGTGGATAACTAACTCAAAATATGGGCAGGAGAAAAATAATGATCCCAAGGGGTAGGGAGGGGGGAGGGGGAATGCCTTACTTTCCAGAATGTGAATTGGGGAATTTATTTTTCAAAACTTTCCATTACTTAAGCTGTTTACTACAGGGAGTATTAAATAACATGAGATGAAAGTGACAAAACAGATTTCTTGATAAGCACACTATTTTTAAGAAGTATCTTCTGATAAAATGATGTGAAATCTAAAACATCTTGAAAATGAACTGCACTATTTCAAGTAGCTGAGAGCAAAAATGAGACATCTGCCAACCGAGTCAGCAAAAGGGAGAATGACAAGATCAACAGAAGTTGAGTGCTTGCAAGTTGTAAAACATTTTACGACATGATCTAGATGTTATTATTTTTTCCTTTTTTAAGAAAGAGATTGAAGGTGATTCTAGCATAGAAAGCTATTTCTGGTAGGAAGGAAATTTCTTGAAATAGTCCCAACTTTGAAAGCCATTAGAGAGAGAGATTGCATATCTGTAGTTGTATCTTCAAAAAGGGAATGAGCCATCTTTTTTTTTTTTTTTAATCAAAGGCTACATTATTTGAGAATGTAGCATAATGGGGGACAGAGAAGGGAGTCTTGCAGATAATGCCCGATGTGGAGTTGCAAAGGGTAAACATCAAACTGAGTTTTAGAATTTTCCATTCAATTCAAGATCCCTTGACCTATTTTGTTTAATACAAACTGTAGGTTTCAAAAATCCTTGGATTTCTCACTGTGGTCAGCTGTTAAATCCCAGAGAAGTAACCACAGTCAAGTTACTCTGAACAAGTAGGGGGCAGACACTATAAACTGCCTGGATTCCCCAGACCCTAAAAGTATTCTAGAATCCTAGAATAAAGAGAAAAGAAAACTATAGAACTTTCAGATCTATTCCTCTGTAAAAGGACACTACCACATATGATACCACAACTGCTATCTCTAAGAAAAAAAAAAAAAAGAGAGAGAGAGAGAGATCAGGGTACCTAGGTGGCTCTGTTGGTTAAGCGACTGACTTGCTCTTAGCTCGTCACTATTTCATGGTTTATGAGTTCAAGCCCCTTGATTAGCTCAGCACTGACAGTGCGGAGCCTGCTTGGAATTCTCTCTCCCTCCTTCTCTGTCCCACCCCACTCATATTCATTCTCTCTCTTTCTCTCTCTCTCTCATTCTCTCACTCTCTCAAAATAAACAAAAATAAATAAATAACAAAAATAAATTTAAAAAATACAGATCATAAGAACTGAACTCTGGCTACCATTGACTTATATTTCTTCCAAAACTCACTTTGTCTCCAAACTTTTGTAAAGAGTTGGGTTTTTTTTTTGCCACCATAAACCCACTGAAACTGCTCTTGAATACTCTGTTTTTAACTTTTCTGCTCTAGAGGGGGGTTTAGACATAGAGGGGGTTTGAGTCCTCTAAGGATGATATTCTAGTTTTCTTAGTCTGTCTCAGTCTTCTGGGCTTGCAAATGATAAAACCTCTCCATAAACATTATCTGAAAAAGGATACTGAAGCTATGTGCTTTCTTTCTTAAAAAAAAAAAAATCTTACTCTCAGCCCTCGTTCTGGTTATATAACCCTGTATGTAGCAATTAGATCATGCTAGTTCTGGATCCTTAGCATGCTTGTAGCAGAAGGGTGTCCATTTATATCAATAATGATGTCTCTGATTCCTAAGACATTCTCAAGCAGCTTATGCTTATTCTCCCAGCCACTGATGCATTGTTTAAATAAAGGGCAAGGAATCACACCTTCTCTACCCTTAATCGTCTGTTTTAAGAGCCAACAGTATTCAATATTCTTCACAGTGCCCCCATAATTACTTAATTTATGTTGATTGGCTACAAATTACTGTGTATCATAAGAGAAAAAGAGAATTGATGAATATGTTTTACTCATAAGATCTACAACAAGGAACCAACATGAAGTAAACTTAATTTTGAATATGGGCACCAAAAAAGTGCCAAAAAGTAAGGAGACTTACAAAATATATCCCTCAGATATCTCAAACTTTTACCCATATCTTAGAGTCTAGCACATGATGCTTTCAGTGAAGATGAATAAACATTGAATAAAATTTTGGCATGTTAACAGCTCACAAAGCTAACTTAAGCAATAGTTGGACAGATAAAAAGAGAATATTGAATATAAGATAACCAAGTTTGTGTTTGTCACAATCACATTCTGAGACTGAGGTTTGGGTACCAGTGGTTTATGTGGGAGATGATTCTAGAAAGCTTGATAAGGATGTGCACACATGAAACAGGAGAACGGGAAGCCAATAAAGTTATGTTATTAAACTAGTAACCCCCACAGACAACAGGAGGCTAAATCTTACTGTATGTGGAACACAACTTAAAATTTACCCTACATGGTGAGGAAATGAATATTTATTCACCATTTCCATTTGGTTGAGATTAGCTTCTAGATCAGTGGTCAATAAACTTTTCAGTAAAGGGCCAGATAGTACATATATTAGGCTTTGCAAGCCAAATTATCTTTTAAAAAAAACCAAAAACAAACAAAACACTTATTTTTGAGAGAAAGAGAAAGAATGAGCATAAACAGGGGGAGGGGCAGAGAGAGAGGGAGAGAGAGAATCCCAAGCAGACTCCGCACTGTCAGTGCAGAGCCCAACACAGGAGTGTATCCCATGAAATGTGAGATTATGACCTGAGCTGAAATCAAGAGTTGGACTCAACCGACTAAGCCACCCAGGTGCCCCTGCAGGCCATACGATCTTTGTCACACTGTGCAACTCTCACTGTAACATGAAAGCAGCTATAGAACACCTGTTAAAAATGTCTGGGACTCTTTTCCTTTTACTTAAAACAACACACCAGTGGTGGTCAGCTAAATTTGGCCTGGGAGCCAGTTTGCCAACTTCTGTTCTAGACCATCAGTTTCCTTGTCCAGCACAGCTGAAGATGATCCTGGAGCTAGAGAATGCCTGTTAGCAGAAAGATACAAGAAGTAATGGGCTTCTATGGAAAGGTCTGTAAATGACTTTGGGAAGGTCAGTGGGTATAAGTGGTAAACATTAAACAAAATTCAAAGTCAATAAAAGTTATTTAAAAGAAAGGTAGCTATAAAACTATGTGCACTTTTAAAAATCAGAAGAGGGGCACCTGGGTGGCTCAGTTGGTTAAGCATCTGACTTCAGCTCAGGTCATGGTCTTACAGTTAATGAGTTTGAGCCCCATGTTGGGCTCTGTGGTGACAGCTCAGAGCCTGGAGCCTGCTTCAGATTCTGTGTCTCCCTCTCTCTCAAAAACAAACATTTAAAAAATAATAAAAAGAAAATAAATATCAGAGGAAAGATGGCATCTAAAACTACTATGTCAGAAGTATCTCAAATTATATTTTTTATCTTTGTTTTTCCTTTTTATTTACATGCAAGTTAGTTACCATACAGTATAGTCTTGGCCTCAGGAGTAGAACCCAGTGATTCATCTCTTACATATGACACCCAGTGCTCATTCCAAAAAAAGTGCCTTCCTTAATGCCCATCACCCATTTAACCCATCCCCACATCCCCCCCCCCCAGCAACCCTTAGTTTATCTGTATTTAAGAATCTCTTATAGCTTGTCTCCCTCTGTTTTTGTTTTTCTTCCCTTTCCCTATTTTCATCTGTTGAATTTTTCAAATTCCATGAGTGAAGTCGTATGGTATCTTTCTCTGACTGACTTACTTCACTTAGTACAATACCCTCCAGTTCCACTCACACTGTTACAAATGGCAAGATTTCAATGGTCCCACAAATACATGGCCAACTAATCTTCAACAAAGCAGGAAAGAATATCCAATGGAAAAAAAGACTGTCTCCTTAGCAAATGGTGCTGGTAGAACCAGACAGCGACATGCAGAAGAATGAAACTGGGCCACTTTCCTACACCATACACAAAAAATCAAAATGGGTGAAAGACCTAAATGTGAGACAGGAAACTATCAAAATCCCACCGGAGTAAACAGGCAAACAGGCAATAACCTCTCCAACCTAGGCCACAGCAACTTCTGACTTGAGATGTCTCTGGATGCAAGGGAAATAAAAGCAAAAATGAAGTATTAGGACCTCATTAAGATAAAAAGCTTCTGCACAGCAAAGGAAACAATCAACAAAACTAAAAGGCAACTAATGGAATGGGAGAGGATATTTGCAAATGACATACAGGATAAAGGGTTAGTATCCAAAATCTATAAAGAACTTACCAAACTCAGCACCTGAAAAACAAATAATGCTGCGAATAAATGGACACTTTTCCAAATGAGACATCCAGATGGCAAAGAGACGCATGAAAAAATGTTCAACATCACTCATCATCAGGGAAATACAAGTCAAAACCATAATGAGATATACCACCTCAGATTATTTTTTTAACTATAAACATCCTGAATTCTATAAGGTAAGAAGGACAGATGTTACATCTTTTTTTATCCCTGGTGATTCACTTATTCCAATCCCAAATTGAATCAGTTATGGTTGATATGTATAATTATATAAATACTATGTAGCAAAAGGATGTTTCCCAAAACTAAACAAAGCAAAGCAGCCATTGTCTGTAGCTATAGCACATGTAATTGGAAAGACTGCATGCTGTAATTAGCATCTCCTAATGGCTGCAATGACAATGTGTTCTCCCTTGCAAGTACCACCTCTCTGATAAATGAATTGGCTTTAAAAAAATTAAGTGAGAAAATTGAAATTTGAGGTAAAATCTTGATATCCATCTACATTGACTTCTCTACCTTTGAATTTAAGCCCCTGTGACCACTGACCATAAAAAATGTGAAGGTACAAAACAGTGATTCAAGAAGCAAAATCATCACTTAAAAAAATTAGCTACATATGAATTATTTACTGTTTTAAACTTAGTATTAACATTATAGATCACAAAAGTATCACTTGAAAACGGGGAGGCACACCTATATTCCAGGTCAACCAAATAAAGAAAAGTTCATGAGACATAATATATGCAAATTTCAAGACACAGCAGGTATTTTTATTTTGTCACTTTTCCAACATGATTTTCAGGTAGACTGTACTTGAAAGAACTTTGACTTCTAACTATATCTTTATTAGGCATAATTTAAAAATGAATGAGAGTTCAACCAAAAATGTTTGTAAGGTGACAGCATCTCTACTGTAGGTTTATAAGTCTGTAATCGAGTTCACTCATAAGCAACAAGATTATTGCCTCATAAAACAGCCCAGTGGCGCTACAGTATTACCCCAATTGTGCTGCTGCCACAAGACTTGCTAAAAAATGTGTGCAATAACTATGAACATACACATAGAAATGTATTGGATTTTTACTTTTTGCCACATCAAGAGAGAAGAACAACATAAGAGAAAGGTTTAAAACTGCAAAAAAGAAAATAGAGGAATCAGACCAACCATAAAAATATAGCTTAATTTCACAAATCACAATGTTGAAAAGTAAATATCTTAATAGAGAAAGATATCTGTGCTCATAATATATTTACAAATTAATGGCTCACAAGCTCAGCTGTGAGTGTGGAGGACAGCTGTTAGCATAACCCGTATGTTACACAGTCTGGTATAAAAGTTAAAGAATTCCATCAGGTTTTGAAGTCCTGGTCTCTGTGTCTGTCTGTAACTTTCATTTGCTAGTAGATGGAGAAGTCAAGGGAGATACTGTGAAGGAGATGGTGTGTGTATAATAGGCCTTCTGAGCTGAACTCAAAGAAATGTAAATGGAGGGGCAGGTATCTTTTTAGAAGGTATATCCTACATTCTGGGACTGGAAACATCAAAAGAATTCATTTTTGTTTTTTGATTACTGACTATAGAGTCTATGGTTTTTGTTTGTTTTCCCAGGAAAAAAAAGATGATGCCATGTCAGACAAAATAGGTTCTTGTATCTGTCATTTGCCATTTTATTTCAATATACGATATAAATGCAGCAGAAAGAGGTGAATGCGAAATTTGAGGCAGGATGATCAACTTTGTAGGCTATTCTTTGTTCCTGTTGTAGGCACAGTTCAAATGTGAGCACAATAAACCCTCCCCTTGAGTGTGAATGCAACCATTAAATAAGATGGGATACCACTATCATGATCGGAGCACCTATCAGCTGACTTTGAGTTAAAAGAAAGGTTACTCTGGGTGGGCCTGTGACCTAATCAGGTGCATCTGTGAAGGTGAAGCCTCAGAGTAATTATCCTTCTGGGCTGAAAGGAGAGGTCACCTGCTATATTGTCAATGTGACACAAGAGGAAAAGGCCTCTAGTAGCCGAGATTGACCCACAGCTGACAACCAAAAACAGAAGAGACCTCAATAACTATAATCTCAAAGAACTGAAATCTTCTAGCAATCTGAGAGATGTTGAGAGAACACCAAAGTCTAGAGGACAATGCCACATGGCCAACGTGGGAGGCCCTGAGCACAGAACCCATTTATTTCCAGACTCTTGACCCAAGACACTGTGAAGATAGTAGGTCTGTGTTGTTTCAAGCCACTAATTTGTAGTAATTTGCTATACAGCAACAAAAAGAAATACATTAAGAGCAGGACAATTATTTGTTAATGTTTCAAGTTTTGATTTAAATTATAGTAACATATAGTGTAATATTAGTTTCAGGAGTAGTATTCATCGCTTACATATAACACTCAGTGCTCATCACAGGTGCCCTCCTTAATACCCCTCCCCCATTTTGCCCATTCCCTTGCCCATCTCCCTTCCAACAACCCTCAGTTTGTTCTCTATAGTTGAGTTTCCCTCTTTTTTTTCCCCATGTTCATCTCTTTTGTTTATTAAATTCCACATGAGTGAAATCATATGGTATTTGTCTTTCTTTGACTTACTTTGCTTAGCATAATACACCCTAGCTCCATCCACGTCGTTGCAAATGGCAAGATTTCATTCTTTTTGATGGCTGAGTACTATTCCATTGTATATAAGACCACTTCTACTTTTTCCATTCATCAGTTGCTAGACATCTGGGCTCTTTTTATAATTTGGCAATTGTTGATAATGCTGCTAGAAACAGCAGGGGGCATCTACCTTCGAATCAGTATTTTTGTATCCCTTGGGTAAATATGTAGTAGTGCAATTGCTGGATTGTAAGGTAGGTCTATTTTTAACTTTTAGAGGAAACTGTTTTCCAGAGTGGCTGCACTAGTTTGCATTATCCCCAGCAGAGCAACAGGATTCACCATTCTCTGCGTCTTCACTAATATCTCTTATTTCCTCTGTTGTTAATTTTAGCCATTCTGACAGGTGTGAAGTTGTATTTCCTCATAGTTTTGATTTGCATTTCCCTGATGATGAGTGATGTTGATGAGCATCTTTTCATGTGTCTGTTGACCTTCTGGATGTCTTCTTTGGAAAAAATGTCTTTGCGTGTCTTCTGCCCATTTCTTCACTGTATTACTTATTCTTTCGGTATTAAGTTGATAATTAAATTGTAGATTTTTAATACTAACCCTTTTATTGATATATCTTATGCAAACACCTTCTCCCATTCCATTAGGTTGCCTTTTAGTTTTTTTCATTGTTTCCTTCACTGTGCAGAAGGTTTTTATCGTGATGAAGTCCCAATGGTTCACTTTTGCTTTTGTTTCCCTTGCCTCCACAGAAGTGTCTGGTAAGTTGTTACGGCCGAGGTCAAAGAGGTTGCTGCCTGTGTTCTCCACTAGGATTTTGATAGTTTCCTATCTCATTTAGGTGTTTCATCCATTTTGAATTGACTTCTTTGTATGATGCAGGAAAGCGGTCCAGTTTCATTCTTGTGCATGTTGCTGTCCAGTTTTCCAAGCACTATTTGTTGAAGAGACAAGCTTTTCTCCATTGGATATTCTTTCCTGCTTCGTCAAAGATTAGCTCACCATAGGGTTTTGGGTCCATTTCTGGGTTTTCTATTGTGTTCCATTGATCTCAGTGTCTGTTTTTGTGCCAGTACCATACTGTCTTGATGATAACAGTTTTGTAATACAGCTTGAAGTCCAGAATTGTGACTCCTTCAGCTTTTCTTTCCTTCTTTCAAGATTATTTTGGCAATTTTTTATGTTCCACATCAATTTTAGGATTGTTTGTTCAAGCTCTGTGAAAAATGCGTGTGCCATTTTCATAGAGATTGCGTTGACTATGTAGATTTCTTTGGGTACTATAGACATTTTAACAATATTTGTTATTCCAATCCATAAGGACAGAATGTTTTTCTATTTCTTTCTGTCATCTTCAATTTCTCTCATAAGCATTCTGTAGTTGTCAGCGTATATATCTTTTACCTCTTTGATCAGGTTTATTTCTGGGTATCTTACATTTGTGTGTGTGTATATGTGTGTGTGTGTGTGTGCGTGTGTGTGTGTGTGCGCATGCATAAGTGCATGTGCGTGTGTAATTGTAAATGGGATGGATTCTTTGATTTCTCTTTCTGCTGCTTCCCTATCGGTGTATAGAAATGAAACAGATTTCTGTACGTTGATTTTGTATCCAGAATTTGTATTACTGAATTTGTGTACCAGTTCTAGCAATTTTTTGGTGGAGTCTTTTGGGATTTCTACATGGAATATTATGTCATCTTCAAATAGTAAAAGTTTAACTTCATTGCTGATTTGGATGACTTTTCTATCTTTGTGTTTACTGACAGCTATCGCTAGGACTTCCTATACTATGTTAGATAACAATGGTGAGGGTGGACATTCCTGTCTTCTTCCTGAACATAGAGGAAAAGCTCTGTTTTTCCCCATTGAAGATGATATTAACGATGGGTCTTTTGTGTATGGCCTCTGTGACATTGAGATATGCTCCCTCCTATCCCTACTTTTTTCAGGGTTTTTAATCAAGAATGGATGCTGTACTTTGTCAAATGCTTATTCTGCATCTGTTGAGAGGATCATACAGCTCTTATCCTTTCTTTCATTAATATGGTTATTCACGATTGATTTGTGTATATTGAACCACCTTGCAGTCCAAGAATAAATCCCACTTGATCTTGGTGAATAATTCTTTTAATGTACTTTTAGATTTGATTTTCTAGTATCTTGTTGAATATTTGTGCATCCATGTTTATCAGGGATATTGACCTGGAATCCTACTTTTTAGTGGGGTCTTTGGTTTCGGAATCAAGATAATGCTGGCCTGGTGAAATGAGTTTGGAAGTTTTCCTTCAATTTCTAGTTTTTGGAACAGCTTGAGAATAACAGGTATGAACTCATCTTTAAATGTCTGGCAGAAATCCATGAGAAGCCATTGGGCCCTGGACATGGGTTTGCTGAGAAATTTTTGATTACTGATATAATATTTTCACTGGTTATCAGTAAGAGCAAACAATTGGACATCAGTTCTCTTGAACACCTTGTTAGGAGTAATTTTTAGCTTTAATTATACTAATATGTTATTATTCATATACATTTATTACCAACATATTAGTTTCTTTATTTTTTTAAATTTTATTTTAGAGAGAGAATGTGAAAGAGTAAAGTGTCAGCAGGAGGGAGAGAGAGAATCTTAAGTAGGAGCTACACTTAGCATGGGCTGAATCCTACAACCCTGGGATCATGACCTGAGCCGAAATCAAGAGTTGGACACTCAACTGACTGGGCCACCCAGATGTCCTGCAAATTATTATTAATATATATTTTTGAATACCACTGTGACACACTTACTAAAAGTAATTCAAATGATATGAAAAATGCATATAAAAAACAAATGTACTTTCAAATAGACTCATTCTATCTCCTCTCCTCTCCCTGCAATATTTCCCAGAAAATGTTTGTTCGCCACTGCTTACTGTTTTGTTCGGCTAACATCCTTTTTGAGAAGTGTAAGTGGCATATATCCTCTTTTTTAAGTCACTTTGTTTTTTTCTTCAATTATATGTAATTATAATTAATTACTCCATGTCTTTTCTAGAGTACTTTGTCGTTCTTTTTAACAGCTTATTGTATGAAGTGCTGCTTCTCTCACTATTTGTACAATATACATGAGGTCCCAGCTAGGCCACTCTCAAAAATATGATTTGGATAATTGTAAAGATATAGTTTTCAAAAAAGGGAAAAATTCCAGCATTTGTTCCACAAACTGTTAAATTCAACAGTTAATACAGATTATCATTTCTTTAATCCACACTTTATGCTTTTATAAAGGCACAATGATTTTCTATTAGACCTCAGATAATGCAATAACCCCTGGCCATAGGTGAAAACATGATTTTACAAACTTGGTTCCAAAGATGCTCAATTGTCTGTAAAATTGTCAGAAGCTGCAGAGGAAAGTATCCTGTACAACAAATTACTTTGTAGACTGCTATAGAATCCTTTATTTAGGAAAATGCAATGAGAAACTGTATGTATAGATTGGATTATAAAGGACTCAAAAAGGTAAGAAGCAGGCACAGACCTCAGGGCACCTGGGTGGCTGTTTGTTAAGGGTCTGACTCTTGATTTTGGCTCAGGTCATTATCTTACAGTTCATGAGTTCAGACCCTATGTTGGGCTCTGTGCTGATAGTGTGGAGCCTGCTTGGGATTCTTTCCCCCCCCCCCCCCCGCCAGCCCCTACCCCGCTTGCTTTCTCTCCCTCTCTTAAAAAAAAATACATAAACTTAAAAAAAATGAAAAAAATAAGTAAAAGCAGGTATACACCTCTTTATCCAGAGGAGAGACTTAATATATTAAAGGAGATTGATATAAGCCCTGCCCCTCTTTCTCACTCTTTTGGTTTGCCAAGAAATGTTATGCAACTTTAAAATGAATACAATGATAAACCTAGCATGCCATGTACAAAGGTGATTCATAACTAGTAATTATTTTTTTTTAATTTTTTAATGTTTTTATTTATTTCTGAGACAGAGACAGAGCATGAGCAGGGGAGGGGCAGAGAGAGAGGGAGACACAAAATCTGAAGCAGGCTCCAGGCTCTCAGCTGTCAGCACAGAGCCCGATCTGGGGCTCGAACTCACGGACTGAGAGATCATGACCTGAGCTGAAGTCAGATGCCCAACCGACTGAGCCACCCAGGTGCCCCATAACTAGTAATTAAATTAAAAAAAAATTAAAGACCCACCTAGATATTAGATCAGTTTAGGTACAACAACTACTCTGTTCTAAAACATAAAAAAATGCAAATCATACTCTTCTCAACCAATGAACAAATGGTAGACTATAGAAGTTAACTATTAGTACCTGCACTAGGAGATCTTCTCAGGAGATCTTTTATGTGAGGCCAAGTGAGGTCCCACTGAACATTCTATTGCACTGGTTCACTTGTTCAAATCCCAGCATGGACTATCACCAATGATGTAATTTTAGGCATGTTACTTATACCTTCTCTCAGCCTCAATTTATCATCTGTAAATTGGAAACAATTATAGTGCCTATTCTGAGATTTCATGAGAATGAAAGGAGGTGGTATAGGTCAAGCACTTAGTGAAAAAGTGTTAATTATTTTTCTAGTATTAGTGTGGGCTTAGGTATACAGCAGAAACTTCTGTCTTCCAAAATATACTTAAATGTATGCCTTCTATGTAGAAAGCCTTTCCTAAACAACAGTATCTCTTTCTTAATCATTTAAATAATTTTTCTGCTTTTTGCTGCCATATTTATAAATGCTTTCCAGATATGAAAAGGTGAAGAGAAAGTTCACTACACTGATGCCCTTCAAATTAATTTCCGAGGGAATTTTTGCTTTCATCAAAAGATCTGTTTGCTTTTTTCTGTTTAAGATTTGAAACCAACTTAAGTAACTTAATTGTTACTTTGGGGTCACTTCAGTATACTCAGTGCTGGTCCTGCAGATAAAAGCCCAATAGGATTTGAATAAGTGGTATTAAAACATTTTCACAAGTATATAGTGTACTCCTTTTTCTATGACAGTTATAACAAAATTGGGATGGAGGACTGGGTTAATAGTAGTATGACACAGTGTCCAAAGATACAAATTGTGTATTCTAAATCTGTAACCCAAATACTCAACCTGATAATTCCCTTCACAGACATTTTCATTTCTGAAAGTTCTGGATCTAGCTACTACCTCACATTTTCTAAAAGAAAAAAATAATTTTATGACATAATTAGTTTACTTCAAAGACTAGGAGAATAGGCTCCATTCAGTAGTGCATGTAGAAATCATCATATTTACCTTGGCTAATATAGAAGAGACTGTTAGCAATCATGTAGCACTATAGAGTTGCTGTTCACACAGGCGACGCATCACGGAAAAGTGATCTATCCTAGAAATATATTTTATAAAGAGACAAATGGCTAAATATGTAATAATCTACACTCAACTATCCAACAGCCTAAAATTAAAATACATTTGCTATTAGTATTAGTCAAATTTAGTATTAGGCACTGAGAAGAAGGATGTAGGTTTCTGAGAAAAACAAGTTTAATAAGAAGTAAGTAAGATGAAGAGGACAGGGAACAGGTGGGCCAGTTAGTTAAGCTTCTGACTCTTGATTTTGGCTCAGATCATAATCTCATGGTTGTTGGGATCAAGCTCTGCAAGGGCTGATCTGCGCAGAGCCTTCTTGGGATTCTCTCTCTCTCTCTCCCTCCCTCCCTCCCTCCCTCTCTCTCTCTCTCTCTCTCTCTCTCTCTCTCTCTCTCTCTCTCTCAAAATAAATCAACTTAAAAAAAAAAGAGCAAATAAGATGAGTTGGTTATTTAGAACCTAAAATAGCTGTTTTTTACCAGGCCCTGGGGAGTGTCAACCTTTAATGTACTGCATAGTTTTAGGCACCAAAAACAAACAAACAAACAAACAAAAAAACCCTTGAGAGTACCACCATGAAGACCCTGTAGTTCCTTCTTTACGTGGCTGTCATCACTGAGGCTTTGGCCTGTCTCTCCTCATCTCAATGACCCTGAACTCCAGTTTCTACACCCTCAGCTCCTTGAGACTTCCATGCACTACTTGGCCTCCACGTCCTTTACTGCAATCAAAAAGTTCATCCAGGCATGTATCTGGTACTTCTCTGGGACTTAAATCTCATTACTCCTATCTCTTGGGGGTCACAGTGTGATATACAATGCCTAAATAGTGATTTCCTACATTTTATTCATCTTTAAACATGTTTTCAGTGGAAGCGTTGGTCCAGGACAAGTTATTCCATCATGACCAGATGGCAGTTCCTGTTTTGAAATCTATAATATCCTAATATCCATATGAAACATTTCATCATATTCCACCCTCTTTCTTTGAAATATTAATCAGCTTTGCCATCATCCTCCTTATCCCTGAACCATGTTTACAACTTGCCATCTGCTTAGCCCAACACTCATTAATGGAAGTAAAGTTTTTGTTGTTTTTCTAAGAAATGCCTCTCATACTGGTGGCTTGCAACTGGATGTAATTTTCAGTTTTGTTTTTTTTTTTTTAACGTTTTTTATTTATTTTTGGGACAGAGAGAGACAGAGCATGAACGGGGGAGGGGCAGAGAGAGAGGGAGACACAGAATCGGAAACAGGCTCCAGGCTCCGAGCCATCAGCCCAGAGCCTGACGCGGGGCTCGAACTCACGGACCGCGAGATCGTGACCTGGCTGAAGTCGGACGCTTAACCGACTGCGCCACCCAGGCGCCCCTGTAATTTTCAGTTTGTTCAGAAGTTGAACTATTGTTATGTATGTCTTAGAAATATTTTCTTTATGAAAACTTTGACTTCTAAAACACTTTGGAGATATGCGTGTGTGTACACACACAAAGAATGTAAATCTTTTGTAGATACTTCATAGTCTATAGAGAATAACCTTTTGACATTTACATTTTCAGATGTAATAAAATGATATTTACATTTTCAGATTCTAATAAACTGGGAGATATTTAGAAATTTTTCCAATTCAAGATCTATATGTCTTATATTGGTATATATGTATATATTTGTGTCATATATATGTATGTGTGTATATGCTTTAAAACACTAAAGAAAATTGGAAAACACATTATACTGAATTCTATTTTGAGAGGAAGGAAAATTGAAAGAATAATAGAAATTTATTTTCTTTTTTGCTCAAGCTAGATGAAAATAGATGCTATTTGAACTTCATTTTACCTAAAATTTGTACAGCATAGGAGAGCAAATGATAGGTGTGGAAATAAGATAATTGTTTGAGACAAACTGAAGCAGAGAGATATAGACTAGACAATACTGAGTTTGAAAAACGGATACCTTTAGTGGTACTTTTCTTAAAAAGTAAACTCCTACCAAAAGTTGCAGTATGATATCAGAATCTGATTAGTCATATGTTAAAACATTTTTTAAAAATATTTGCTTTTGGATAGGGTAGCACAACTAAATAGGCCTTCACTGCTTTTGAAAGAAGATACTTTTTAGAACTGTGTCAAATATCCCGTTATGGGTGTTTTAGAGGTTAATCAGCTAACAGCTACTATAAGTGACACAGTCAGACACCTTAGTAGAGGTAAGTATGTCACAAGGACAGAGGGAAGTACTGGTGAAGCCTTTTACATCAAACTTAGGAATATTAGCCATTGTAAATAAAAAGTAAAGAATATCCTTAACCAAAACTTGCATTTTACTGGAAACTATTGGAAATGTGAGTCATAAGATACCTTGATAAAATATCAGTGGCCTCAGTTTTTTTCAGCACCAAGGGCAAGTTTCTCTAGGGAGTTAGTGGTCACATATCAT
This sequence comes from Panthera tigris, assembly GCF_018350195.1. Classification (NCBI taxonomy): domain Eukaryota; kingdom Metazoa; phylum Chordata; class Mammalia; order Carnivora; family Felidae; genus Panthera; species Panthera tigris. The sequence continues at coordinate 38,752,756 of NC_056668.1, read as the reverse complement.
TTTAAGAAATTGCTTTTGTAAAAATGTCTTCACAGAAAGATGCTGAGGAGTGGGTGGTGGTAAGATCTCACCGAGTTGTTACTATATTCAAACAGAGAATTTGGGATAGTAACACAATCACCTTGATTATATTTTGTCTATTGGATTTATTTAATAATATACTTGGATTTATAATTCTTCATTTTTTATTTACAAATGCCCATCTAAAATAGAAGCCCAAAATATACTTTCTAGAAACTTCTTAATCAACTGAATACATGCCCATTTTAGAAGTTAAAAACTTATTTAAAAGCAAATTTAAACTATAGAAAAATGTCATACTTTGAATTAATAAATATAATTTTATATTAAGTATCAAAATTATCAATAAAACCAAGATTTATAAATAAAGGCCATCATAAATATTCATCAGTGTTATGTAGAAAAGAAGGAAGTGATTTTTCAAATCAAGCATGGGCGCCTAGATGGCTCAGTTGCTTAAGCCTCCAACTCTTGATTTCAGCTCAAGTCATGATCTCTCAGTTTGAGTTCAAGCCCCACATCAGGCTCTGCACTGACAGTGACCGTGCGGAGCCTGCTTGGGATTCTCTATCTCCGCACCGCCCCCCCCCCCCCGCCCTCCCCTGCTCTTGCTCTCTTTCACAAAAATAAATACGTTTTTTAAAAAAATCAAACACTTCCTAGATTTTCAATTTTTCAACAATAGATGTTATGCTAAAGACAAAAAATGAAAAGCATATGGCTCTTTATGACAACTCATATGTATGTATATGTGCATTCATGTGCATACTCATGACAGCTGTACTTTTCCAGAAGTGCAAGTTGGTACTCATAATTACGTTGGCTATGTTGACTCAACACTGTGGAAGGTGAATATTTCATACTTATGAAAATGCCTAATGTAAACTGCACTGTTCTGTGTTATTAATGAGAATGTAAAAGAAAGGACTGGAAAATGTAAAACATCTCCATAAAAAATGCAGGGGCAGGTGGTTTATTTGTCCATAAAATAAATCTTTAATTAATGCCCTGGAATATGATTTTGTAAAACAATATTTGTTCCATCTTTCCTACCAATGAAAGAATATAGAGCAAAAATATCTCCTTTTATTGCTCTAAAAAATAATTTTCTTATATACTGACAAAAGTATACATTTAGAAAACGTTCAGGTATGTCACAGCCAAGAATTTCTAACACACATAGAAATCTTCTTGTTAATTTCTTGTTATTGAACATGCAGTTTAGGTTGCTTTTTTCTAAACTTTGAGAAACAAGATGCCAAGGTAAGGATTAAAAATACAATCATGTCTTATATATCATAACACAATTGAGAACAGGCCAGGAAAAGAGAGGGAGGAAGATTAGATGTGGAAGAGACATAAAGTTTCAGGCTAATTCAAGCATGTTATATACAGCTTCTAGAGAATGAAGAGAGAGGACTTTGAAATGAGACAGCTGATATGGGTGAAGTCCAACAAAAGTATACTTCAGAAGGTTATAAAGACCTTCCCATGTGTAAGCTGGAAGCAGAGCACACAGATTACTGACAGGCATGTGGAAAACTAGCCAGCTGATACCAGCAGTTGTGGAAGTAGGTAGCAGGGACCCATTTGTGGCTTCGATATCCAAACCAGATATTCAAGATAGGTTTCCAGTTTCAAACAAGGCTTGCAGGAAGATTGTGAAGTAGTCCCACTGTTGGGTGGTAGAGATGTGGGCATTAATCAGACTATTATAGAAATTAACGAATTCTTATTGGGATTGAACTTCACGGTCTGAGATTTGTAGTGTTCAACCACCGGTTTTGACTGCAGGGCCTCCAACAGCTATGCGATGATTCATAAGTAATTTGTTAATGATAGTTCCTGTTTTTCTGTCAATGAAAATAGTTCTGAGCTTCTTGACATACAAATGTCCATCTTTTTACTCTCCTAGCATATTTTTATGGCATGGGAGAAATAGGATTGGAGTTGGTTAGAGCTACCAGAAATGCCCATGGCAAATAACACACAAGTGGGTCATTTTTGAGATATAAGAAGCAGCAGAAAAACCCACAAAGCTCTGCTTTAAGAAACAGAAAAGCAAGAAGCCAGAAATGTTATATAAAGATCTGATAAACTGTGGTTGCAAACACTCAACAACAATCAACAAGACTTTTTTCAAACATTTACTATGAACCAGGTGCTATATTTATGTAAATAAGTGAACAACATATTCTCTGCCTAAGGAATTTGAGTTAGGAGTCCAAGGAGATGTGACCAAGTTTGCACTTGGGTCTTCATGCATTCCCATGTTCTTATGGCATGCTGGGGATATTGCAGACCTGAAGGCCTTGCTGTTTGTTAATGATGAGATAAGAATGAAGAGCAAGTGGCTTAGATTCTGAAGATAAAAAGAAAGGACACTCAGAATGTTCAGTCAATTCACTATTCTGAAAGTACAGCTTAGACAGGTAGGAGCATCGCCTAAATCCCTGGCCGTGTAATCTTGAAATCTTTGGTTTTCTTATCTGTAAAATAAGAGTTTTTTATTGTGTTAAACTAAGGACAAGAGATAAATTAGCAAAATTCCTAGCTTTGACCAGTACTAAGTACTTCACTAGGTACATACGCACTTTTATATAAATGTATGCATATAAGATTAAGAGCATACAGTTCAAGGAGTGGCATCTATGTTCTACATTATAATGGCACTGATGTTACCCTGGTGAGTAGCCCCAAAATGAAGTTCTATAATAGGTCAGTTATTGGCTTATTCAGCAACTTTCTTAGTTTATAAGAGCTGTTCCTGTTTATTTTATTAACTAATGTAGATCTCTTTCACATTTCCCTCTAGTCCTTGCCTCCTAATTTGCTTTCCATCTCCCCCTAAGATAAGGCTTTCAAAATAAAACTACAAGGGTGCCTGGCTAGCTCAGTTGGTGGAGAATGCCACTCTTGGATCTCAGGGTTATGAGTTTCAACCCCACATTATGGGTAGAATTTACTTAGAAAAAATTTTAAATGAAACTAGAAATATAGTGTGTTAATTTGTTCACACAATAAAATTTATTTTCCTACATGCATTCATTGAATATGTTTAACCTTATTAGCTTGAGGATAATCTTTGAGTGGTGTCCCTATAATATGGATTTAGAAATAAGTATCAATGTAACAGTTGAGTAGATACTGATGACATTAAATAAAAGATGGCAGAAATTTCAACAATAGAAAATTAAACTCTATACAAATACAGAAAATATATAAAATATTAGAAAGCTATGTGCTAAGCATTCACTGTTAAATTTACAGGTTTTTCTTTCTTGTATATGGTTTTAGTAGAAAAGCTATAGGTTTGAAATAATAAATTATTTTTATGTAATTTGAAGAAAATTCTTTGTTCTGTTTTGATAGCTAATTTCAAATAGCATAGATCTTCAATTCTAGTTACCATTGAAGTTTATGAACTAAGGGGATTTAATCAGACAAGTGCCCTAAGAGATGATTTTATAAATAACTACTATATAATGGAACATTCAACAGCAAAAGGCAACTAAAGTATAGTGAGATAATAGAGAGATTTTGAATTTAAATTGTTCTCTACATGTCTCATTATTTTTGAGTCTTAATTTTAGTTTGCTTAACAGAAATTCAAGGGCAGATAAAAATACAATAAATAATTTCTTTCAGTAGAAAAGCATTTCCCCTAATTCAGAGTTTAGAACTGGAAAGAACAATTTATTGTATTGTGGAATGAATTGTAGCTCAGAGAGGTAAAGTGACATGCTCCAGATTATACATCTTTTAATTGCTTCACAAAGATTAAAAACACAGTTGGCCCTACTCTGTTACAGTCATTACAATATTGATCAAGATGACTCATAGACTATAAAAGTGATTTGTATGCAATGATAGTATAGACCCCTCACTATTCATACAATTTTAAAAAACAGTGATTCTATAGAAATTTGTTTAAATAAATTTTGGCAATAAGATTATATGAATAATGGGCACTGGGTTGCTCAGTCAGTCAAGCGTCCCACTCTTGATTTCAGCTCAGGTCATGATCTCAGTTTGTGAGATAGAGCCCCACATATGGCTCTGTGCTGACATCACAGAGCCTGCTTGGGATTCTCTCTCTCTCTCTCTCTCTCTCTCTCTCTCTCTCTCTCTCTCTCTCTCTCTCTCTCCCCCCCCTTCCCCTGCTTTGCTCTGTCTCTCAAAATAAATGAACTTAAAAAAATTATATTAATAAAACTTTTTATGCTTGATGAAATTAAAGTTTTTGTTTTATTATTTATGATGGTGGATTATATTTTTACAATACCTTCATGTATAAATCTCAAAAGAAATTTAGACTTTGTCGATCCAACCATATGGATAAACAGTAAAATATATGTGTTATTTCCTTCTGTCTATAATACAATATCTCTTTATCCATTCATCCTAGTAATTTATAGATCTGTAATTTGAGAGAAATTGATTTGTATCTGTCATTAATCCATCACTAATGCACAATTTACATAGCATAGTGAATATTTGCTAGAGGGGACTGCTTGGTCTCCTACAGAAGAGCATAAGGCTGTAAGGTTCTTATAAGCTTTTCAAACCTGCCTATCTTCTCACAAGTTTGGAGTGCTTTATCGATAGTAGCTCATTAATCTTCACAGCATCCTTGCAAAGAAGACAACAGGTATTATCACTGCTCTACACATGGAGCAACACATAATGGAAAGGTCAACTGCCTTGTCTTGGGTTTATGGCGAAGCAGTATTAAAGCAGAGCACATATCTAGATGCAGAGAGAGCACATGTACATACCCCCAGTTAAAACCCCCTGCTCTGAGCTTCCACAACTATTTTTGATGAGAATCACGGGGAGCTTTTATTAAACACATATTCATCTTCAATGTACACATTGTGAGGAAATATAAGGGATATTGGAAGGAAACCCATAGGTTTAAAGACCTAAAAGATATATAAGCCAAGTGAATTATGTAATCTTTGTTTGGATCACGATTCAAGCTGTACCAAAAAAAATATGTTTAGGAAATAATGAAAAATTTGAACATTCACTAAATATTTAATGATGTTTAGTAATTATTAGTGGGTGTTTAGGAATAGTAATGTGGCTATAAGAAGAGTCTTGCTTATGAGATAGATTATTTTATTTTTTATTAAATTTTTTAACTGTATTTTTGAGAGAGAGACAGAGAGTGTGAGCAGTAGAGGGGCAGAGAGAGGGAGACATAGAATGTGAAAGAGGCTCCAGGCTCTTAGCTGTCAGCACAGAGACTGACATGGTGCTCAAACTCATGAACCATGAGATCTTGATGTAAGCCGAAGTCTGACACATAACTGACTGAGTCACCCAGGTGCCCCAAGATATATTATTCTTTAATATATATGGATCAATTGATATAATGTCTGGAATTTGCTCCAAAGTCATAAAGGATTTGGGAGAACATGATGTATTAAAGTCTATCTTGTTTAATCATGAGTTGATAATTGAAGCATGTGAGTTCATTACATTAACCATTATATTTTTATATTTAAAATTTCTTAAAGAGTTTTTTTTGTTTATTTTGCTCTTTAAAGTTTTTAAAAAAGTGAAAAACACTCCCCCTGACGAAATTCTGGCTTAACAGGTTCGTGGAGCCTGAGAATTTTTATTTTTCACAAACCCCAGGTGATGATGAAGAAATTTTTGGAAATACTAACCCTAGAGACCCATTCTCAAACTCCAAGAAGGCTGACATAAAAAGCCAAATATTTTAACATCCATGATTTATATACATATAATTTTTTTGTGTGTGCAACATTGGATAATACCCTATTATTGGTACAAAATAGCTTAAGTTTCCTCAAAAGGAAAAGACTCATTGCTTAAAAAAGTGGTAACAATGGCACACCTGGGTGGCTCAGTCGGTTGGGCTTCCGACTTCAGCTCAGGTCATGGTCTTGGGGTCCATGAGTTCGAGCCCCATGTAGGGCTCTGCTGACAGCTCAGGGCCTGGAGCCTGCTTTGGATTCTGTGCCTCCCTCTGTCTCTGCTCCTCCCTTGCTTCTGCTCTGTTTCTTTCTCTCAAAAATAAATAAACATTAAGAAATTTTAAAAATGACATTTTAGTACAAATCTCCTTTCGAATTGAGTGGGCTCTACAGATCTATCAATAATAGATTTACTGAAAATCAAACGACCAAAGTTATTTTTCCCTAAGAATTTTTTCTGCATGAGATCACGATAATTCTACTGATATAGAATAATGTCAAAGTATATCCTATTAGACAAGAATGCAAGCTATTAGCAAGCCTTGAATAAAGTTTCAATAATTATTTGGAGAATAGAAAAATAATTTGAAGGAAAAGGTCTGTCTTTGCCTTTTCAAAAAATCATGTAACTATGCAAATCTGACATCAGTAATGAGAAGTAAAATGTTTCTTCGGAGAAAAAAAAGTCATTCATGTTAGTAAAATAGCAACACTCTCATACTGCTGACTGAATGCAGTTTTTCATGAACTCTAAGGCATTTAACTGACATTAACAGATTGAATTATCATTTAGCTGATGCTCATGTGGTGGCACCATTAGCCATAGAGGAAAAAATGAGCAGAAGATTATCTACAGATGATATAGCCTTGTTTTGTTTTGTTTTGTTTTTCTATTCTAACATTAGAGAAAACTTTAAAGCAAAGAAACATTGTTATCAAACTTTCTCAATAAATTTTAAGAAATATTTTTACTGTAAATTTTTTACAATATGTTTTCAACCTGGATACAGGTTTAAATCTGTTGAAACACCATATTCAGTTAGCAAAATTGACTATTAAGTTAAAATTCTTTCGTTGATAAGAGCCTACTACAGATCAGCAATCAACATCTATATCAACTGGTCAGTTCAATAAGCTTCTAAAATATTGCTTATAGGCTTTCTGGGCACTTATAAAAACTATAATATCTATACATATGATTTTTAATCCATGTAGACATTTTCCTCATAATAATGTATTTCTCTCTGCAAATGCATATTAATTACTGTTTGAGTTATTTAACCACTCACCCACAAAACAACCTGCTTCTCTTCATATACAGGGATGTTCCATTCCAAGATTTCTGACCTATTTGCCCAATTCTTAATTCTTATTCTACATTTTTGAATCAGTGGGAACTTAGCATTGTGTGGGGAGGCTGAGAAAATGATTTCTGGATTTCTGAAGCCATCAGTATGAAAAAACTATTGCAGTGTAACTTAGATGTGTTTTCAAAAATTAGATTTGTACTATCAAGCCTTTAAAACATTTGTTTTTACCTACTCATGATTGTTTAAAGCTCTGAATGTCCACTATATGGGGAAAGTTTCTGAATACATAAGGATTTTCTTGTTCAAATTTACAAAGCTATATTCACTTCTTACAAAGTATCTGAGGTGACTCAGAAGTGAGTAAATGAGAGAGTTAACAGAGCTAGAAGATTTCTAAATCTAGTGTGGAAATAATGTCTGCAAGAAAAGTTTTGGCTAATTAGAGTGATTGCACCACTTTTTTTTTTTCTATTTCTTTTTCAGAGACAAAAACAAATTGCAATATTTGCTTTTGTCTCAATGTGCTTGGGACGCCATGACAAAATACCATAGACCTGGTAACATAAATAACAAAAATCTATTTTCTCACAGTTCAGAAGGTTGGAAATCTGAGATCAGGATGCCAGCATGGTTGTTTGTTCTGGTGACGGACCTCTTCCTGGCTTGCAGACTGCTTCCTTTCTTGCCATGTCCTCTCATGGCAGAAACACAGAAAAAGAGAGCAATCTTTGTTCCTCTTCATAAAGGCCACAAATCTTATCACACTAGGATCCCTTTTAATCTTATTTCCTAAAAACCCTGTCTTTAAATATGTCACATTGGGGATTACTTCAAGATACGAGTTTTGTGGGGACACAATTCAGTCCTTACCCTTTGTCTTAGTGTTAAATTTCAACCCAATTATCTGTCTTCCTTGGGATGATATAGTGTAACTTTGCATATAGTTGATGGGATAAGATTTCCAAATGAGAAGTCAGAAAAACCTGGTTGCACACCCAGCTCCACTACTTAATAGTGTGAGACTTTAAACAAGTTAAATTCTCTAGGCTCAGGTTCCTCTTATCTAATTTGGGAACGATGATGTGTAGAAGTAGATCAATCATCATTTTATAGATACAATGTGTAGCTGTAGATTTAGTTACTTCCAGTAATGTGTCTAGTACAGTTCTTAGTAATTTCTAAGTATCTAAATATTTTTATTGCAGTAATTGACATGTCAATTTCAGATGTATAACATAATGATTTGACATTTGTATATAGTGAAATGATCAGCCTAACAAGCCTAGTTAACATTTGTCTTTACAGTTATAAAACTTTTGTGTGTATGACAAGTTTTAAGATCTATTCTCTTAGCAATTTTCAAATATGCTATTGCATACATATTAACTACAAGCATATGTATTATTAACTATAATACAAATACAGTATTATTAACTACAGGCACCATGCTGTGCATTACAACCCCATGGCCTATTTATTTTATAACTGTTTAGTTTCTAAGTTTATTTATTTATTTTTAGAGACAGCACGAGTGGGGGAGGAGAACAGAGAGAGGGAGAAAAAGTAGCTCAAGCAGGCTCCGTGCTGCCGGTGGCGAGCTCAATACAGAGCTTGATCTCATGAACTGTGAGATCATGACCTGAGGCAAAATCAAGAGTCAGATGTTTAACCGATTGAGCCACCCAGGTGCACCTATAACTGTTGTACCTTTTGACCATTACCACCCATGTCAGCCACCCCACCAACCTCTGCTTTTAGCAGCCACCAATCTGTTCTCTGTATCTGTGAGTTTAGGTTTTTATTTGTTTGTTTGTTTTAGATTCCATATGTAAGTGAGATCACATAGTATTTGTTTGTCACTTTGTTCACTTGGCATAATGCCTTCCAGTTCATCCATGTTGTCACATATGGCAAGTATTCATATACCTAAATAATATTCCAGTATTTATGTGCGTACACACACACACCTCACTTTTTAATTTATCCATTCATCCATTAAATGGTTTTTAAATTTATTTATTGTGAGGAGGGGAGGGGTAGAGAGACAGAATCCCAAGCTTGCAGTGTGGAGCCTGATACAGAGCTCAAACTCATGAACCATGAGATCATGAGCTGAAAACAAGAGTCACTTAACCGACTGAGCCACCTGGGTGCCCCTATCCATTCACCAATTAATGGACACTTAGGTTGCTTTCTTCAACATCTTGGCTATTGTGAATAATGGTGCAATGAACATAAGGGTGCATATATCTTTTAGAGTTAGTGTTTTCATTTTGTTCATATATATCCAGAAGAGGAATTACTAGACCATAAGATAGTTCTAGTTTTAATATTTTGAGGAAGTTCCAAACTATTTTATGTAATGACTGCACCAAATTACATTCCCACAAGTAGAGCACAAGGGTTCCCTTTACTCCACACCCTCACCAACATTTATTATTTCTTGTCTTTGATAATAGCCATTCTAACAGGTATAAGGTGATACCTCTTCCTAGTTTTGATTTGCATTTCCCTGAATAGTAGTGATGTTGACTGGGAACGTTTTCATATACTTCTTGGTCATCTGTATATCTTCTTTAGAAAAATGTGTATTCAGATTCTCTGCCCATTTTCTAATGGGATTGTTTGATATTTTTGTATTGAGTTGTATGAATTATTTATATATTTTGGATATTAACCACTTATTACACGTATGACTTGTAATTATTTTCTCCCACTTAGTTGGGTTTTGTTTTGTTGATGGTTTCCTTTGTTGTGCATTTGGCCAATGATTTCATTTCCTTTGCATTTAATTTTGTTGATAGTTTCCTTTTAGTTTGATGTAGTTCTACTTGTTTATTTGTGCTTTTGCTGTCTTTGCTTTCGTTGTCAAATCGACAAAATCATCACCAAGACCAATGACAAGAATCTTACTGCTTATGTTTCTTCTAGGAGTTTTATGGGGTGAGGTCTTAAGTTCAAGTCTTTAATTCGTTTTGATTTAGTTTGTGTATATGGTGTAAGATAGTTGAGTTTTATTTTTTTGCATGTGGCTGTCCAGTTTTCCAAACATCTTGTATTGAAGAACCTGTCCTTTTCCCATTTTATATTCTTGGCTCCTTTATCACAAATTAATTGACCATATATGCCTGGATTTATTTTTGGGCTCTGTTCTACTGATCTGTGTCTGTTTTTATGGCAATACCATACTATTTCGATTACTGTAGCTTCATAATAGACTTTGATAGCAGGAAGTGTGATGCTTCCAGCTTTGTTCTTCTTTCTCAAGATTGCTTTGACTATTCAGTGTCCTTTGTGGTTCTATGCAAATATTAGGATTGTTTGTTATAGTTCCATGACAAATACCGTTGGAATTTTGATAGGTATTGCATTGAATCTGTAGATTGTTTTGGGTAGTATGGACATTTTGACAACACTCATTCAATCTCTGAGGACAGAATATGTTTCCATTTATTTGTGTCATCTTTAATTTCTTTCATCAGTATCTAGCAGATTTTTATGTACAGATTTTTCACATCTTGGGTTAAATTTATTCCTAGATATTTTATTTATTTTATATAATTATAAATTGATTTCTTTTCCTAACAGTGCATTAGTTTATAAAAATACAACAGATATTTATATGTTGCTTTGTACATTAGTTCCAAGAGGTCTACATATATCCATCTGCAAATAGTGACAATTATGTTTCTTTCCAATTTGGATGCCTTTTATTTCCTGTCTAATTGCTCCAGTGAGGACATCTAAAACCATGTTGAATAAAAACGACAAAATAGGCATCATTGTCATGTTCCCAATCTTAGAGAAAAAAAACTTTGAGCTTTTCACCACTGATATTAGCTGTGGGCTTGTCACATATCTCCATTTTTATGTTGAGATATGTTCTATGTCCATTTGGTTGAAAGTTTTTACCATAAAAGATGCTGAATGTTGTCAGATGCTTTTTCTGCATCTATAAAGATCCTGTGATTTTTATTTTTCATTTTGCTACAATGGTGTATCACACTGATTTGCAGATGTTGAACCATCCTAGCATCCCTGGAATAAATCTGATTGATCATGCTGTATAATGTTTTAATGTATTATTGGTGTTTAATGGTGTTTTAATGTGTGGTTGAATTTGGATTGCTAATGTTTGTGCATCTCTGTTCATTAGGAACATTGGCCTGTAGATTTCTTTTCCTGTGGTGTGCTTGTCTGGTTTTGATATCAAGGTACTGTTGGCCTCAAAAATGGAGTTTAGAAATTTTCCCTCCTCCCAGCTTTGTTGGAAGGTTTGAGAAGGATAGTATTGATTATTCTTTAAACTGATAGAATTCCTCAATAAAGATCTCTGTCTTGGACTTTTTATTTGTTGAGAGGGGTTTGATTATTAATTTACTCTTGTTATTAGTGAATCAGTCTGTTCGGATTTTCTATTTATTCATGTTTCAGTATAGTAAATTGCATGTTTCTTGGAATTTATCCATTTCTTCTACATTGTCCAGTTTGTTGATATACAACTGTCCCTACTATTCTGTTATAATCCTTTGTATTTATGTGGTATCAGTTATAACATCTCTTTTTATCTGTTTTCATTTGAATCTTCTCTATTTTTATCTTGGTGATAAAGGCTTAAAGACTTGTAAATTTTTCTTTCCAAAAAATAGCTTAGTTTCATTGATAGTTTTTATTATCTTTTTAGTCTCTATTGCGTTTATTTCCACTCTACTATTTATTTCATTCCTTCTACTGATTTTGGGTTTCATTTGCTCTTCTTTTACTAGTTCCATGAGGGATAAAGGTAGGTTGCTGGAAATTTTTCTTGTTTCTCTAGATAGGCATGTATCACTATGAACCTCCCTCTTTTTTTTTTTTTTTTCAATATATGAAGTTTATTGTCAAATTGGTTTCCATACAACACCCAGTGCTCATCCCTACATGTGCCCTCCTCAATACCCATCACCCACCCTCCCCTCCCCCCCACACCCCATCAACCCTCAGTTCTCAGTTTTTAAGAGTCTCTTATGCTTTGGCTCTCTCCCACTCTAACCTCTTTTTTTTTTTTTCCTTCCCCTCCCCCATGGGTTTCTGTTAAGTTTCTCTGGATCCACATAAGAGTGAAACCGTATGGTATCTGTCTTTCTCTGTATGGCTTATTTCACTTAGCATCACACTCTCTAGTTCCATCCATGTTGCTACAAAGGGCCATATTTAATTCTTTCTCATTGCCATGTAGTACTCCATTGTGTATATAAACCACACTTTCTTTATCCATTCATCAGTTGATGGACATTTAGGCTCTTTCCATAATTTGGCTATTGTTGAGAGTGCTGCTATAAACATTGGGGTACAAGTGCCCCTATGCATCAGTACTCTTGTATCCCTTAGGTAAATTCCTAGCAGTGCTATTGCTGGGTCATAGGGTAGGTCTATTTTTAATTTTTTGAGGAACCTCTACACTGTTTTCCAGAGTGGCTGCACCAATTTGCATTCCCACCAACAGTGCAAGAGGGTTCCCATTTCTCCACATCCTCGCCAGCATCTATGGTCTCCTGATTTGTTCATTTTGGCCACTCTGACTGGCGTGAGGTGATATCTGAGTGTGGTTTTGATTTGTATTTCCCTGATGAGGAGCAACGTTGAGCATCTTTTCATGTGCCTGTTGGCCATCCGGATGTCTTCTTTAGAGAAGTGTCTATTCATGTTTTCTGCCCATTTCTTCACTGGGTTATTTGTTGAACCTCCCTCTTAGAATTACTATTAGGTGCATCCCATAGGTTTATGTTGTATTTCCATTTTTACTTGTTTCATAAATTTTCTTTTATTTCTCTCTTGATTCATTGTTTGATCCATTGGTTGTTCAGGAACATACTGTTTAATCATCATATGCTTGTGAATTTTTCAGTTTTCTTCTTTTAAAATGATTTCTGATTTCATTCATTGTGTGTGAAAGATGACTGATATGATTTAAATCTTCTTGAATTTAAGACTTGGTTTGTGGCCTAATATATGATCTATCCTGAAGAATGTTCCTGGTGTACTTTAGAGGAATATATATTCTGTTGCTTTTGAATGAAATATTCTGCATATATCTAGTCCATCTGGTCTATTGTATCATTTAAGAACAGTGTTTCCTTAAAGATTTTCTGTTTGGATGATTGACCCATTGGTAAAGTGGGGTATTATAGCCCAAATTATTTTATTGCCTTTTATTCCTCTCTTTAGGTATGTTAATATTTGCTTTATATATTTAGGTGTTTTCATGATGGGTGCAAAATTATTTGCAAATTCTATATCTTGTTGGATTAACATAGTATTATATAATGACCTTTTCTCTTATTATAGTCTTTGTTGTATAATTCATTTTGTCTAGATGTAAGTATAGCTTTTCAGCTTTCTTTTTGTTTGTATTTGCATGGAAAATGTTTTTCCATCCACTCACTTTCAGACTGTGTGTGTACTTATATCTGATGTGAGTTTCTTATAGGCAGTATATAGTCAGGTATTATTTTTTACCCAGTCAGCCAATCTTTGTCTTTTCACTTGAGAATTTAGTTTATTTACATTTAAAGTAACTTTTGATAGGTATGTATTTATTGCCATTGTGTTCATTGTTTTCTCCATGTTTTGTAAATCCTCTGTTACTTTCTTTTTCCTTTGATCCCTTTGCCGTTTGATGACTGTCTTTAGTTGTATGTTTAGACTCCTTTCTCTTTATACATATTTTTAATCTTTTGTAGGTTGTTGCTTTGTGATTACCATGAGGCTTACAGAAAACAACTTATAACCGTCTCTTTTAAGTTAATAACAACTGAAGTTCAAATCCATTCTAAAACCCTACATTTGTACTCACCCCGCAAGAAAAAAGCATTTTATATCTTGATGTCATAGTTTAAATCTTTGTTATGTTCTGTATCCATTATTAAATAATTGTAATTATTTATAGTACACTTGTCTTTACTCATTGTACTCATTCTATAAATGATTAATATTAGATTATTAACATTAGATTATTCTGAATTTCACTATAGATTTACTTTTGCTAGTAAGATTTATACTGTCATATGTTTTCCTACCATTACTTAGTGTCCTTTCATCAGTTTAAAGAAATCCTCTTAACATTTCTTATAAGGCCAGTCTGGTAGCAATAAATTTCATTAGCTTTTGCTTGTGTGAAAAATTCCTTATCACTCCTTCAGTTCCTAATGACAACTTTGCTAGGTATTCTTAGTTGGCATTTTTCCCCCCAGCACATGAATATAGCATGCCACTCCCTCTGACATGCAGTTTCTGCTGAAAAATCTGCTGATAGTCTTTGGGGGATTCCCTTGTATATAACAAGCTATTTTTCTCTTATTTTAAGACTCTACCCTTGTCTTTCACTTTTGACAGGTGATAATGTGTCTTGGTGTGGCTCAGTTTGCTTTTATATTACTTGGAACTCTCTGGCCTTCTTGGACCTGGATATCTGTTCCTTCTCCAAGTTAAGGAAATTATCAGCTATTCAAATAAGTTTTCTGCCCCTTTCTTTTTCTCTTCTCTGTCTTTAGTACAAATGTTGGTCTGTCTAATGTTTCATCAGTCCCTAAAACTAATTGCACTTCATTCTTCTTTTTTTTTTTTTCTTCTTATTCTTCTTCTTGCTGCTCTTTTGGGTGTTTTACTGCCTTGTCTTCCTGTCTGCTGGTTCTTTGTCCGCTTCATCTAGTCTGCCTGCTATCAAGTCACTCTAATGTATTTTTAAGCTCAGTTACTGTATTCTTTATCTCTGTGAATTTTATCTTTATCCTCATATTTTCTATCTCCTAAAGTTCTCCATTCTTCTCACAACCTCGGTAAGCATCTTTATCTTCATATTGAACTCTTTTTAAATAAGTTAGTTATCTCTTTCATTAAGGACTTTCAAGGGGGGTATCTTGTTTTATTTTTCCTTTGGAACATATTCGTATTTCTTTTTTGGCTCTTTTTTGTTTGTTTTGCTTGACTGTCTCTGTTGCTTTCTATAGATTAGATAAAACAGCCACCTCTTCCCTGTCTTGATGGAGTGACCTCATGTAGATGAGGTGCCCTTACTCTTAGTTGTGTCTCAAATCTTTATGATTATCTCAGAAACCTACTTTATTCTTAGTGGTTCCCAGTAGTTGAAGATGTGTAAATGACTATCATTGTCCCAAAGGGAAGGATCTCATTCAGCAACTTAGATTCAGGCTGATTGGAAGCCAGACCTCAGGCAGCAGCTATTAAAGTATGCATATATATATATAGTGCTGTGGGATCATAACGTAAGTTATACTGGGCAACAGAGCCAGGTAATCTAGATATGTTTGATGGGCAGCAACTGTAAAAATATGGATGCCAGACAAGGGTACAAGCTCTTTTTGGGGAAATACTGGTGAGCTATGGTGAAGCAGAAGGAGAGTGAAATGATGATTCCACTGGCCTCCAATCCCCCAAACACCTCAATACGCATAAATGTGTGCCAGACCAGAAGCCTGCCCCTTACACTAAAGCTCTAGGGCAAGCAAATAAGGCCTCTTTCACAGAAAAATTGGTGGTGTGCCTTAGTCTGCTATCTATGCTTTGCACTGAAGGTGGTGGATGAAGAATTCTCTCTCCAATTTTTATAGTCATGTGGGACTCTAGAAACCAAGCCCCACTGACCACCAGAGCCAGACAATAAAGGGAAATCCCCTTATTGGTAGCCACAAAAATGGATACCAGATGTAAAAACTAGAACACCAAATGTGTTTACAAGCTTTCTTCTGGGAAATGCTGGTTCTCTGGAGCACAGCAGAGGAAAACCAGGAAGATAACATCAGCCCTCTGAAAACTTTGGAGAGCATTATAATTAGCCTTTAGATGTGTGTTATTAGATGCCTGCCTCTCAGACAGTAGCTATGATGAGAAGCTAATAGGCCTCTTCACAGGGAGAATGGGTACATCAGTCTGTTGCCTCTTTGTTTTGTCCTGGGGTGGTAGCCAATTAAGAACTTTTTCTCCATTGGTTACAGTCCTAGGTGAGTCATAAGTCCCGCAGGCCATCAGAGCCAGGCAATCTAGAGAAGTTTCATGAGAGGTACTCACAAAACTTGGGCACCAGATGAGCATGCAAGTTCCTTTCCATGAGATACCAGCAAGCTGGGGCAAGAGAGAGGGAGAGCACAAAGATGGTGGCAGTCAGCCTCCATCCCTGTAGGGTATTTTAGCAGGCCCCTACATGTATGCTAGATGCCTGTAATTCAGTCTGAATCTTCAAGATAAGCAAATAAACCTCTTTCATAGAAAGGCTTGGTGTGGTTTAGTTAACCACCTTCCTGTTGGCCCCTGGGTGGGTGAGTCTGTAAATGCAAGCTCTATAAAAATTGTTTCTCAGTTCACTATAGCCTGTGGGTTCCATGGATGTAAGTCCCTTTAGCTTTCAAAGCTAGATGTTTGGGGGGCTTGTAACTCAGCTGCAGGTCTTAGTAGTTGGGGTGCCCAATGTTAAGTTCAAACCCTTTGCTCCTCAGGAAGAAGCTTGAATTTGTGAGTTTCCTCCTGATTGTGGGTTGCTGTGCCATGGATGGAGTTTATGGCACAATCATGTTTCAGGGTCCCCTGTCCACTTTGATGTGGTTTTTTTCCTTGTTCACCTCAATGTGTGGGAGTTGCTTTTTTTCTACCCGCCCCCCCCAGAGGAAATTGTTCAACACATAGCTGTAAGTTTGGAGTGTCCATAGGAGAGGGTGAGTTCAGAAGTTCCTGTTTCACTATCTTGAATCAGAATCTTGAATACTTTATTAAAATGCTACACTGACCCATTGTCTAAGTGTAAGTGAATTATACTTGGGCATTCCTTCACTCTATGCATCTTTTTGAATGTGTATCCTGTATCATTCATTGTTCTCATTGAGGAAGAGGATGTATCAGTGAAGAAGAAAAACAAAGTTTATATTGTCATGGAGTCTTTTTGGAGAAACAAAACACACAGTAAACATAAAACCATCATCTAGTAGATAGCTTGGCACAATACTACATAAAATGATGGTAAAGAGTGACTATTTTAGATTGGGTGGTTGGAGGGTATTTAACATATGTGTACTAAGAATGAACTGATTTTTCACATACTAGGATACAACAGTTACAGTAGAGAAAGAAATAACAGTGAGTTCAAATAATGAAAGGTGAGAATCATTTGAAATCAGGCTGGAACAGACTGGGAACAGCAGACTGTGCAAATTAACAGAGGGGGTCTAGGCACAGGCCAAAAGGGCTTCATGAGATAGGGAAGCATAGGCATTTTCTTCTATGTGAGATGCTAAGAATTTTAATAGTTTTATACACAGGAATGACATCATGGGAAGTATGTTCAAGAAAAAACACCCTGGCTTCTATAAGAATGGATTATAGCTAATGGTGAAAGCAGAACATGCAGATGAGAGGCTACTGGAGCATCTATAAACATTGATGAATATCAGCAGCCTCTTCCCATCTGTTCTAGCCAGGTCTCATCAGTGCTATAATTCTGGGAGACCATGAATATGTCTTTTGAAGATTATCAAATCTAGCACTTGCAGAAAAAGATGATCTCAATCACTTTGTGCTATTATGGTTGTCAATAGAGTCTGCTTTGCATACGGTTGGTGTTCAAATTTGCCAACTGCCAGACTACATGATATGCATCCCCTTATTGTTGACAGTTGGAAATATTGTCGTTTCCCTTCCTCCTTCTCCTTCTTTATATGGTCATAGAAGAAGATATATATATATATATATATATATATGTGTGTGTGTATATATACATATATATATATGTATATATATGTGTATATATATGTGTATATATATGTATATATATATACACACACATATATATGTATATATGTACATATATGTGTGTACATATATGTATATGTATACATATATGTATATGTGTACATATATATGTATATATGTACATATATATGTATATACGTGAATATTATATATACATATATACACATATGTGTATATGTATATATGTACATATATACATATATGTATATATATAAAGTTACATAAATATACGTCTAAGTCAGGACTTCCAAATTTCAGTTTCAATCCAGTTGTAAAATAACATGAATTTACCTAAGAGGGAAATATAATTGAGATACAACACAGCCAGATGATCAGACTGAGGCCATATATCAAATTAACCTAAAAGTTCAAGTATAAAAAAAAAAATTGAGTACAGAGGATGCGGCAGGGATCTAGTATAATGTGGAAAAAATAATGATCCAAAACTTAAAAAAAAACTACTTAGGTTTTGTTATAGACAAAAGCTTGCTTTGTATCTGGTGGTGCTGACACTGGGGAAAATTGCAGGTGGGGCACATATATTTTATATATATATATATATATATATATATATATATATATATATATATTTTTTTATAAGTTAATAGGGAAGAAGCAAAGATAGTCCTAGGAGACGTAAGTAACATTAATATGCTTATAATAGTTAATATTACCTGATCTTCTATATTAAAATTAAAAAAATTCACAAACCTAAAGGTAATTAGGGTCAATTAATCCATCCTTCCAATTGATATAAAATGGATCTTCATATAAATAATTTTACTCATGTACATCTTTCTCTTTTTCCTAATATTCACTTAAAATTCAGCAAAGACTGAAAACCCACTCTGCAGCAAGGGCCAAAAACCAAAAAAATGTCACAATTCTGTCTTTGAAAAGCTGACAGGAAAGAAGTTAGGAACCTCAATAAGTAACAAGCTTAGAAAGCTTTTTTCTACATTAAAAACAAAACCATAAAATATTGCCTTCCATTTCTTTGTATAGCATATAGCAAACAGGCCTCTCTGCTTTCCTTCTGATACATCTACTTGTCTAAGGTCAGTGGTACATTTCCTTTTCAAAAGTCATAAATGACCTTCTACATGCTGGGGAGGGGGGTGGGGAAGAGTTTTCAGTCCTTATTTAATGGAACCTCTCTGCTATATCTGACCAAATGTTTATTCCTTCCTTCTTTCAATTTTCTTTTCTCTGGTGTCTCCTTCAGCACATATTCTTGAGTTTTTATTTGCACATAATTCTCCGTATTTCCTTCTTGGTTAATTTTTGGGCTCCTTTTTCTCCCCCTATCCCCTCTCAGGTTTGGGAATTGATCCTTGGCTAATTTGACTGTATTACTAAGTCATCTAGTTCATGAAGACCTGCCTGCTGAAATCTCAGACATTCTCATTTCCAGCATCTCTTCAAATACAATAGACTATAAAATATGGATGAATAAGAATTTTGTTTAATTTTTCAAAGTATTTATTTTTTTAGGTTTATTTATTTATTTTGAGAGAGAGTGTAAGTGGTGGAAGGGCAAAGAGAGAGAATCCTAAGCAGGGTCCATGCTATCAGCAAAGAGCCCACTGCAGCTCTTGATCTCATGAGATCTTGTGAGATCATGACCTGAGCGGAAATCAAGAGTTGCACACTTAACCAAATCATCCAGGTTCCTGTTTATTTATTTTTAAATCAGTGGCAAAATACAAAATATAGAAATAATTAACATCAAGTACATTATTTTAATTTTCTTTTGATTTTTCTAGGAGATAGGGTCATATATTAAATTTAGTATCTACTTAGTAGATGTTCTTAACATGATAAAAATTAATATTGAGCCTACTCTTGTGATAGAAAAGTGTTAGAAAAGTATGTTCTCTGAGAAGTAAAACTCTCCTCTTAGTAAATTAGTACTGCCTGGGACCCTAACACTGTTAAAGTATGGCCCACCTTCTTGTACCTTGGAAAGAATAATTGAACAAAAATTTTTTCAAAATAGAAATTTGCTTTCATGACTATAACTCTGCCTGATTCAGCTAGTGAAAAAGTAGTATTGATGGCATTCTCTTTAGGGAAATTCTGCATATGTATTTAAAAGATAATGAGATTGTGTGTGTGTGTGTGTGTGTGTGTGTGTGTGTGTGTATTTACTTATTTATTTATAGCTTTTAAGATAAGGAATATAAGAAAAATCCCCTAAAAGAAAGCAAATAGAAAATTTCATCATTTATGTTTGTGTCTTCACATGGACTTGATTCTATATTCAGAATTGGACGAACCATTTAGAAAGTCTAAGTGGATTTCATTTCCTTTTGACTATTGCTCACTTAATTTATTTGCTAAGTTTTCAAACATTATTGCATACCTAATATATGCCATGATCAACATCAAATACTGAGACAAAGTAACCTATGTCCAGCCCTGGAAATGCTTACTGTTAGCAGAGAGGCTGAAAACTGTCAATCAGTGAATAACATTTCACCTTCAGGTGTGTGTGTGTATGTCTGGTCTGCTTAGGCGACCACATTACCCAACACTCTTCATTGTTTTTCATCCCTACCTGGGCCATGTGCCATTCTGTTGACAATCTCTACTCATGTTTGTTTAGCCTTGTGGCTGTCCTAAAACATAATCTACAGGAAAAATGGGAAGAGAGAAATGAACTGTTACTGACTAACTACAAGCCCAAACACTAATATGATAGAACATGGCGAACTTGTATTTGATTAAATAGGCTTATTTATCCAATGACATATCTAATAGGTAACCCAAGAAAGAAGACATGGTCTTTTCCATTGGTTCATTTTAAATGATGAAGATGAATGAAATCATCTAGGTAGTGGTGTATTGGCTTTTGACTTTTTTTTCTCTAATCCACAAATCTTTCACTTTAAATAATAGAATGTGTAATGCTGATAAAAGAGTTACTATGATTGAGGTGTATGAGGGAGTATGTATACTCTATTTAGAGTTTGGAAACCACACGAAGAGAAAAGGGTCAAGAATGGACCTATAAAGGATACCTACATTTTATTGTCAAAAATAAGGAACCTCGGGGTGCCTGGGTGGTTCAGCCTGTTAAGTGTCCAACTCTTGATTTCGGCTCAGGTCACAATCTCATGGTTTGTGAGACCGAGCCCCGTGTAGGGCTCTGCACCGACAGTGAGGAGTCTGCTTGGGATTCATTCTCTCCCTCTCTGTCTGACCCTCACTCACTTGCGCTCTCTCTCTCTCTCTCTCTCTCTCTCTTAAATAAACATTAAGAAAATACAGAAAGCCAGCCGAGGAAAGATTGAAAATGAATGGTCAGTGTAATAGAAAACCAGAAATCAGCATAGGAGGAAGTTTCAAAAAGTGTTTGATATGGTACGAACAAATAAATTAAAAATATCTTTATATTTAGCTATTTCTTCACAGAAGATTATGTAAAATGGAGAGGTTACATAGCAATGTTTCTAGAATTTTTTTTTTGAATATGGAAAAACATATTAGGTATCAGCTTGAAGGAAAAGTAGGGTAAAAGCTTTTCTTGTTATTTGACTAGCACATTTACAGTTGAGGGAAAGGGATAATACCTGGAGAATTAAAGCAAAAGAAGAGTAACAATGAGCATAGCAAAATGCTGGATTAGGTGAGAAGTTCTTGGATAAAGCAAAATAAGGGATTTATACCCACTAAGGACAGATACCCATACGATTATAAAAGAAGGGAATGGTGAATTGTTGGAAGATTGAAGAAGTTCACATAGGATAGCTTTTATTTTCTCTCTGATATAAAGGACAAAATGTTTGTTGGAATGGGTAGAAAAACAAAAAAGGATAAACTATTAAGCAAATGAGAAAAGCTGAAAGCAAATTATGTAGGATCAAGTTAAAGAAACAAAATTGCTGTACTGTGCTGAGGGTCTAGTTATTGTTACAAGCCATACATATTTTACTAATGTCAACTTGAACTAACATTAGCATCATTGTCCTGGTTCCATATTTACTCATTGGTAAAGTAGGAATAACTATTCTGATTTTTAAATCAGAGAATCTTTGCCCTAAAATATTTCATATGCATTGGGGTGATTTATCAATACAGATGTTATAATTGTAATGGGATCAAAATCAGACTGTAATTACATATTTCAAGATCAATTTTAGAATATTTTCATCACTGGTTCACATTTGGAATCCACAACTAAAATAGGATGAAAACAAAGTGTAAGTCATATATTGGCTCAGATTTGGGATGACTTTGGATCAATTTCACTTGACTGTTAGGATAGATACACCTTGATAGTTCTGCTGTACAAAGATTTGGATTTATATAAAAAAGGGCCCTTTATCTGATACGAATTTTATGGTCAATAGCTTCTTAATGCCTAGCTGTTACACAATCCAGAACTGTCACTTTTTTAAGATACTGAGTTTCAAAGTAAAGTATATGGAATACATCTTTCCATTTATGATGCTGACCATTCTGGGATTATTATTCAAAATCCTGAAAACTTTAGATATCATAGCAAATTATAATTATACACTGCAAGATTAAAAACTGGTATACATATTACAATTACTCTTCAGTTATAAGTGAATTCACCTTCAAATACAATGATGCTACTTCAGGTCTATTATTGGGTCTATTATTGATAATATATGTAATTTAAATTATTTCCCAGATCCATATATGCATGCTTCAGTCTCTTGCCTGGTTCTAATATGAATCTATAGTACATATTTGTAAGAGACCTAGGTTATGAGTAGCGTCCACTATCATGAGGAAGGTTTTTTTTTAATTCAAAGCTAAAACTGGCACTTACATGAATCTATGACCTTACCCTCATTAGAACAGTTTAACCAGCTGAGCATATTGCTTTAGGCTACAATTAATATATTTCTTGCAGAAAATTCCTCAATCCTCATTTTAGATGATCTAAATTTCATAAGGTTATTTTAATGGCTTTTCTGATTTACTCCTTTTATGGTCATGCAATCAGAATAGCTGAGATTATATAACCTCAACCTTTAGCCAATCTCGAACCAGATACTGGATCATAATCAAGGGAGGAATTGAAGCCTACCCTCAGTCATCCACTAGACCAGCCATGTCCCACAATCCTACTAGAGTTTTCTACCAGGCACCAGTCTCATGGAGATGCCTAATCACCCTGAACTTCAATCCTCTAGGAGACTAAATTACTGTCCTGACCATATGCCTAGTTCCATCATTATTAATGTAACAAAAGAAAATGGCATATTAAATAACCAAAGTAAGGTTTTGCCAAAATTTCAGGCCACAGTTCTGAAGATATGGGCTGGCAAGTTATTGATAGAAATAAAGATGAGAATAAGTAAAATAAGAATAGAAGGAACAGAAGATCATAGAGTATGGAAGATAGAAGCTTGCTCCATTATAATAATGGAATATGCCATGGAATTAATAATGATGGTGTCCTGAAAGAATGAATAATGGCCCAACACCTAAATTGCCCCATTGTCTTCATTTGCTCTTGAATACTCTTATATTGTCTAAAGATACACATATATAAATTTATGTTTTTCCAGTTTTATTGAGATAACACACAGCACTGCATAAGTTTAAGGCATATAGCATAAAGATTAGAATTACATATATTATGAAATGATTACTACTAAGTTTACTTAACATTCATCATTTCATATAATACCAAAAGAAAAAAAAATTTTAAATGTTTCCCGTAATGAGACCTCTTCGGACCTACTATCTAACTAGCTCTCAAATATACGTACAGCAGTGTTAACTATAGTCATCATGTCATAGATTACATCCCTCGTACTTATTTGTTATATAATTGGAAGTTCGTACTTTTTGACCAACTTCATCTAGTTTCCCTCCTTCTAACCCCTAATAACCACAAATTTAATATATTTCCCTATTGTTTTCTTTAGGTTTTTTTTTGTTTTTGTTTTTAGGTTCCACATATATGTGAAATAATACAGTACTGGTCTTTCTCTGACTTATTTCACTTAGCATATTGCCTCAAATGGCAGGATTTCCTTTTTTTACAACTGAATAATATATTGTATATAAGTACCCAACTTCTTTCTCCATTGATTCATAGATGGACACTGAGGTTGTTTCCATGTCTTGACTGTTGTAAAAAATGTTGCTATAATTACTGCATCATAAGGTAATTCTATTTTTTAATTTTTTGAGAAGTCCCTATGCTGTTTTCCATAGTGGTTGCACCAATTTACAGTCCTACCAACAGAATATAAGTGTTTACCTTTTCTCTACATCGTTGCCATCATTTATCTCTCTTCTTTATAATGCTACCCATTCTAGCAGATATGAGGTAATATGTTTTGGTGATTTTGATTTGCACTTCCCTGATTTGTGATGTTGAGCAGCTTTCCATGTATCTGCTGATTATGCATATATAGCATATATATACATATATATATATGTATATATATATATATATATATATGTATATATATTTTTTTTTTTGGAAAAAGGTCTATTCAGGTCCTTTGCCCATTTTTAATTGGATTTGTTTTTTTGCTATCGAGTTGTATTCTCAAATATGTTTTGCAAATATTTTTCCCCATTCTGTAGATGGTCTTTTCACCTTGTTGGTTTCTTTTGCTCTACAGCAGTCTTTACTTCATCCCAAATTAACTTATGTAAGTGGTGTAACATAAGGGACTAGTTTCATTCTTGGTTCCTTGTCAAATCTTAGTTGGCCGATATGCCTGGATTTATTTCTGGGCTCTTAATTCTGTTCCAATGGTATAGGAGTCTGTTTTTATGACAGTATCCTACTGCTTTGATTCCTATAGGTTTACAATAAAGGTTAAAATACATGGAGTATGATAGAGTGTTTCTCTAGCTGTGTTATTCTTCTCAGGATTGCTTTGGCTATTTGGGGTCTTTTGTGGTTCACTACAAAATTTAAGACCGTTTTTCAACTTCTGGAAAAAAAATGCCATTGGAATCTGGATTGGGATTGCATTGAATCTACACAGAGGGCTGTGGGTGGTGTGCAAACTTAAACAATATTCTTTCTAGTGTATGTGCTGCTGAAGAATAAATACATTAATTCTTCAAGTTCATGAACACAGACTGTCTTCATTTATTTGTGTCTTCTTCAATTTCTTTCATCAATGTTTTATAGTTTTCAGCATAGTGAGCTTTCACCTCCTTGGTTAAATTTATTCCTAAGTATTTTATTGTTTTCTTATGCTATTGTAAATGGGATCATTTTCTTTTTCAGCTAAGTGATGGCTAGAGTAGTGCTTAATTATTTACCAGTATTTTATCAAGAATTTTTGCATTTGTACTCACCCAAAATGTTGGCCTATAGTTTTTAGTGTCCTTTTCTGGCTTTGGTTATCAGGATGATATTTGACATTGTAAAATTGGAGTGTTCTTTCCTCATCTCTCTTTTGGAAAAGTTTGAGAAGAATTAACTGTAATTCTTGTTTAAATGTTTGGTAAAAATTAACCAGGGGAGCCATCTGATCCTGGACTTTTATTTCTTGGGATATTTTGGTTACTGATTTAATCTCATTACTACTAATTGATCTATTCATATTTTCTATTTCTTTCTGATTCACTCTTAGTAAGTTGCATGTTTCTAATAATTTATCCATTTCTTCCAGGTTGTACAACTTGTTGGTATATAATTGTTCATACTAGCTTCTTTTGACTATTCGTATTCCTGTGGCATCAGTAGTAATGTCTCCTTCTTTATAGATAACTTTGCTGATTTGGGACTTTTTTCCCTTGGTTAATCTAGCTAAAGGTTTGGCAATCTTGTTTCCCCTTCTCTATTTTATTTGTTTTTGCCCTTACCTTTATTTTTTCCTTCCTTCTGCTAAATTTGGGCTCAGTTTTTTCCTTATTTAGTTCCTTGAGGCTTAAGAAAGATCTCAAACAATCTAATTTTGCCTTTTAATGTAAACATGTATTGCTATAAACTTCCCTCTTCAAGTAGCATTTTCTGCATCCCAGTTTTAGTATGGTGTATTCTCATTTTCTTTTGTCTCAAGATATTTTTTTAAGTTCCTTTTAGTTTCTACTTTGATCTATTGGTTGATTTGATCTATTGGTTCTTCTATGATCTATTGGTTGTTCATGAATGTTTTTTAATTTTCATGTAGGCATGATTTTCCAGTTTGCCTCCTATTATTTATTTCTAATTTCATACCATTGTACTCAGACAAGATACCTGGTATAATTAAATATTCTTGAATTTGCTGACTTGTTTTGTAACCTGACATATGGTCTATCCCAGAAGATGTTCCATATGAACTTCAGGGGAAGAAAAAGTGTATTCTGCTATTGTCAGATAGAATGTTCTATATAATATGTCTGTTAGTCCATTTTGTCTTCAGTGTTGCTCAGTGTTTAGTGATTCTCTGTCTGCATATCCATCCATTGTTGAGAATGGGTGTAAGAATCTCCAACAATTACTGTATTGCTATTTATTTCTCTTTCTAGCTCTGTTAGGTTTTGTTTTCTATACTTAGGTAATCCAAACTTGGGCATGTAAATATTTACAATTGCTATATCTTTTGATGAATTGACTCCTTTATAATTACATAATTACCTTTGTCTTGTTTTTCCATTTTTAAAGTCTATTTTGTCTGATAACAGTATAGATACACTGATTTTTTGTTGTTGCTACTGTTACCATTTGCATGAAATTTCTTTTTCCATCCCTTTACTCTCAGTTTATGTGTGTCTTCAAGGCTAAAGTGAGCCTTTTATATACAGCATATCATTGAATCTTGTCCCTTTTTTTTCTTTAATTTTATATTCATTCTTTGTCTTCTAAATGGGAGAATTTGATCTTTCTACATTTGAAATGATTTTGATAAATAAAGGCTTTTTCCAATTTGTTTATTTTTTCTGGCAATTTGGTAAACTTATTAGTCCTTGTTTCTTTGTGTGTTGTTTTAATATCTTTTCATAGTAGTATGCTCTGACTTCTTTATCATTTTCTTTTGTGTAATTAGTGTAAGTTTTTCTCTTGTAATTACCATGAGGCTTATATAAAATCATAAAATTATAACACCCTACTTAAACTGATAATTTTTTTAACTTTTTTTTCCATTTTCTTTATTTTTGAAAGACAGAGAGAGACAGAGCTCAAGCAGGGGAGGGGCGGAGAGAGAGGGAGACACAAAATCTGAAGCAGGCTCCAGGCCCTGAGCTGTTGGCACAGAGCCTGACTTGGGGCTCTAACTCACAGACCATGAGATCATGACCTGAGCTGAAGTCAGACGCTTAACAGACTGAGCCATCCAGGTGCCCCATAAACTGATCGTTTAATTTCTACACCACCCCTAAATGTATTTTTCCTTCTCCTCCCCTCACATTTCATGTTGTCGATATCACAGTTAGCATATTTTTGTATCATACATCTAATAACAGATTATTGTAGTTATGGTTATATTTTACTATAATTGTTTTTTAACTTTTAAAACTAGAGTTGTGAATGACTTATGCACGACCATTACCAGATCATAGAATCTGACTTTATATTTACCATTACCAGTGAGTTTTACACTACCTCTTATGTTTTTAGGATGTTAAGTAGTGTCCTTCTATTCCATGCAAAAAGCTACCTATAGTATAACTTGTAAGCCAAGTGTAGAGGTGATCTGTCACTTTTTGTTTGTGAAAGTCTTTATCTCTCTGTCATTTCTGAAGGACAGCTTTGCTCCTATATTTCACTAAACTTCAAGAGGATTATTTAGAACTCTAGAAAAGTTATGTTTAGGCTATACTGTAAGTCTATTCAGTGTGTGATAATACAATAGTATGTCTTAATTTAAAAAAATACTTTATGCTAAAAAATGCTAGCCATTATCTGAGCTTTGTGTGTGATAATTTCTGGGTGGGGCTCACAATAAACATAATGATAACTTAAAAGTTGGAAATAATGCAAAAATTACCAGAACGTGACACAGAGACACAAAATGAGCAAATACTATTGGAAAAATGGCCAATAGAGTTGCTCAAAACAGAGTTGCCACAAACCTTCACAATTTGTTAAACACACACACACACACACACACACACACACACACACAAATTATCTGCAAAGCACAACAAAACAAGATATTCCTGAATTAGTTTCCTTTTGTGGGGTCACGTTTACCTGATTTTCTGTGCTCTTGGTTCCTTACATTGAGATCTGTGAATGTGAATAATTGTCTGTTCATCCAGACTTTATAGTTTTTTCTCTGGCAAAGACACCTCTTCACTAGTCAGCTCAGTTTGGATTTCTGGTTATGTCAGGTGGCAAAGTTCTTGGGCAGGTGGGGCTTGCTGTCAGAATTTATTTGTGGGTAAGGCCACTGCCCAAGTTCTGAGATGAGGGAGTAGAGGTGGTGCAATTGGCAGATAATAATTGGATAGGACTGCTGGATTTGCTCTCTGGCCAAAGGAGTAGGATTGATTCCACAGTTGCCTGGATTCTCTGGTCAGGCATACTAGATGGTCAGGACCTATTATACTCAGGGACAGATCAGAATATGAGTTAACTTTTCTGCACTGGTAGGAAAGTAGAGCTTTCCCTAGGGCCTGCACAGCTTGTTGTTTGGGGAACCTGAATCAGGCAAGCGTATGCATTGATTTCCCTAGCCACACAGAGTCCCTGGTTTTGCTCTGCGGATGGGGAAAGCTCTCTGTTCAAGGCTGTTGAATGGCTATGTAGCTTCCCAAGTGCTCTGGCTAGGTTCCATTGTAGAGCAGGCTGAAGCCTGTCTTCAGCAATGGGCAGAGCTACAAATTAGTTTCACTGCGCAGGTGGAGAGGGAAAACCATCTCCAAGGTTGGTTAAGTTCTTTGTTTACGGTCTTGACTCAATCTGACCAGTGTCCCAAGTTACCTGGCTGGATGATGTCACTGACTTTGCTCTGCAGATGATCAATTATCCTCTATGCTTCTAGATTTTCTGCATAGGCTTTCTGTTGATAGGGGTTCAGCAATGGGCCTGGCTATAACTCAGCCTCCTTGCCTGATTGGGGGCAGACTAGGCTCCACGGTTGCAAGGCTTTTTGTTTGAGGACCTAAATCAAGTAGCTTTATATACTCTGCGCTTCCTGGTAAGACAGTCTTGGTTTTGTAGATGAGTCAATCTGCTAGGTGGCACTATGCCTTGAGTGCTGCGGATAGCAACCTATTCCAACAAGATCCATGTGCTGCTTGCTGCAAGCCCCGATCCCCTTTCCATCATGATTACCAGTGAAAAAGCCTTGGAGATTCCCCCCCCACCAAATCCTTGTGGAGGAAAACTATATTTGGAACTCACATGTAGTGACCCATAATGCTCAAGGAAGTGGACATCCACTCTGGGCTCTTCTTTGCCATTGGAAGAACTGTGGCCTCAGGGGACCTCTTGACGTGATACTGAGCCTATGGGAGGAACACGGAATTCAGTGTGTAGATGCTCCTCTTACCCTTCTAATGCAGTCTGTCTTGATCTCTGTGGTTCAGGGGCATGTGTCAGCATCAGTCTCATGCTCTGAGATACTCTTATGAATACTTGTCCATGGATAGTTGTTAGTTGTCCTTCTTGGGTGTGAGGAGAAATGTCAGGAAAGACCTATGTAACCCTCTTGATGACATCACCCTCACAAATTCTGAATGAAAATACTTTGTGCAGATTATGGCCTTTATTACATAATCCATAAATATACTGTTATATTTCCTTCTTTCAATTAATCAATCCTCTGCCTATAAATACACATTAAAAGAACTTGTAAATCTGTAATTGAGAACTTGCTTGTTCTGTTCAGCTGTGCATTATATGGGTTATAGAAAATTAATTTTCACTCTTCTTTTCAACAACTTTTATTTAATCCCTAGTATGGAGCGTTAGTATTAGGTTATAAGTGAATAACACACAATGACAACTACTATCATGGGAATTACAGTCCGGAGAGTTAATAAGCATTCCTACCTCACATTAAAGATTAGCAAGTAAAAGGAAGACCTAATGTTTATAAATTGTAATGAGTTTCATGAAGATGGTAAAAATTCACCAGGAAGAGAGTAAATTGACTGGCAGGAATCAAAAAAACTTTTGAAGAAAATTTATAGTAATGCCTTAGGTAAAAATTTGGGGTTGGGGTGGGGAATGTATTCCTGGCAAAGGAAACAAATCATTGGTGCAAATACCTGAGGTGGGAAAGGACTGGTTATATTAAAGGAAGCATAAAAAATCCAAGATGGTTGTGGGTCACCTGGGTGATTCAGCTGGCTAAGCGTCCAACTTAGGCTCAGGTCATGATCTTGCAGTTCATGAGTTCTAGCCCCATGTTCCAGCTCTGTGCTGACAGCTCAGAGCTTGGAGCCTGCTTCTGATTCTGTGTCTCCCCCTGTCTCTCTAAAAAATAAGTAAAACATTTAAAAAATTAAAAGAAAAATCCAGAATGGCTGTAAAACAGTCCATATAATTAATGACATAAAAAAAACCAAAAAACGAAACAGGCAGTGGTGAGAATCTTCTAGGTCATGCTAGTGGGTCTGGGAATCAATTAAAGAGCAGAAATCAGAAAAAAAATGAAATATTCTATAAGATTATTAAGAGTGTTACATAAATTATGGATGGGAATCCATAAATGTTGCAAATATGTTGATTGGAATAAAAGCCCAGAAATTAACAAATAGTGTAATACTAATAAAACAAACATAACATAATTAAACAATTTTTAGGTATATATAATACATGTAGAAAATTATTTTGAAAATCAAAACAAATTAAGGATATACCAAATATTCAAGATAATAATAACCTACGTGGCAATGTAGGATGTGAAGTAAATACAAAACTTTTGGTAACATTCTAGTGCTTAATTTTGGTGTCAATAAACAGCAGTTGTGATTTTGATTTCTAAATGTCTGTTACTATTATGTACTTTAATACGTCAAGCATTATTTTAAAACAGAGTGGATTGGTGGTGGAGGATGGGAGGCAAAAGTAGAGGCTAAGAAAAGTTAGGAGGCTTATTAACTTGCTCTCAACTAGATGGAGTAGGTGAGGGAGAATAATGGGTCAAGGATGGCTCCTAGGTTTCTGGTTCTACCAAAGAAGAAAGAGTGTTGCCTATTCCTGAGAAGGAGAAGATTAAAGGAGGGTTGAGAAAAACAAAATACTTAGTTTGGAACCTTTTGAACTTGAGATTCTACAGCGATCTCTTAGAGGAGATGTAAAGCCAGAAGTGGGGATTGGAAATCTACACAGTAGAGACATTGTCTTATTCATTTGCTGACAACCAACCAAATGCCAAGTATAATTGTATCTCAACAATGTGCAAGTCTTTTACCCATATTTTTCCTTACATGGCTACCACCCTAGCCTAGAATCTTATTACTTACCTACACTAATCTCTCAAATTCCATTTAATCCATTCAAATACTGTATCTATATCATACCCTCTAAAATGCAGGAGAAATTAAATTTATTTATTTAAGAGCCAGTGTCATCTTATACTTTTCACTAATACTGCCAAATGAATGTACTTCTTGTTACCTATTATATCCTACATTTTTAATAATGTATTTTCTATTAAGCTCGAGGTTTTACAACTGTAATTCTTCCACCTTCTAAGCTAATTTTATTCACCTGTACTTTAAGCCAATGTCAAATCCCATCTTTATTATGATGTATTTTCTCATCCTCCCTAGCAGGTAAGATCTTGTTTTCTACTTTACTTCTCTTCTCCTAATTCCCCATAATCTTCATCTGTGCTTTGGTGTGCCTGAAGCTGGGTCATATTCTGCTCCATAGGAGCAGATGACAGGGATTCAGATGTATTCTTTACTTAAAAAAAAAAAAAGATCATGGTTAAGTAACTTAAGCCTTTGAGCTTCAGTTTCTTTATTTAAAAAAAGGGGGGGCATTCTATTATGTTCATATGAAGATGAGACAATACATAACAATAAAATATTAGATCTCAATCCTCTCTTCTCTTTGATTCATTTTTACTCTTCTACAACCTAAAATAATTCCTTGTACAAAATCTCCACCTATTAATATATGCCAACTTAAATTGAATATGTTAAAAGTTGAATTAATAATTATCTTTAATAATCCTTTTTTATGTTAAAATATGAAATTATGGCACGATACACACACACACACACACACACACACACACACGACCAAATTGCACTGCTACCATGAGAATAAAGAAAAGGAATGGAAAAAAAGAAATGAAAATGGTAAAGAGCAAAGTAAAAACAACTTTCTCTTAAAATTTTAGCTTTGGGCAGGTCCTAAAGAGAACAATTTCATGGAAGAAACACCACGGCTCAAGAGCTAAAGTTACAAAATAAAACAACCTTTTTTTAAGGTCCTATTATTGCCCTTTAAGAGATATAATTGACTGAGATCAGCCTTCTAAGTACTAAAATATGTATATATTGAAAACAGAAACCACACACACATTTCATAATTTTCACAAGTATTTGAAATATATTAAAATATTTTCTAGCTACCAATTACAAAATAAAAAGCTTGCTTCTTTTTTGTTGTTAATCACATAGATATTTTCAAAGTCAGCAGGAACCTCTTGATGGCAACAAAGCTTTGTAATTCATATGTGTCTATTTTTATTCCACATTTTAGCATGGTTACCAGAAATGTTTCTAATTCCATATAAAGTACAAAACTATTATATAATCAGTTTGTTACCTGAAGGTCGGATTATGGCTTTGCATTTCTGTGAAGTTTTAAACTCATGCTTCAGATGAAATATACATGCTTGGTGGAAATAATACTTAGCTGCATTTGTTGTTTACCATTTCAAAATATTGCAAAAAGCCATAGTGACTTAAATCTGCCATGGAAAGTTAAGGCACCTTACCAGAGATCAACATGCTATAAACATAGGAGCAGGAAAAGTAATAGCATTTCAAAACCCAGCACAAATTCTTGATATGTGATTGTTTTGTGGAGTCAGCAAGGAGTTTCTCAACTCCACAATTATTGCTGGTGTTACTCAATTTAGGTTCAGCAACTCTCAAAAGTTTGGAAATCACATATTAGAACATGGGATGGATTTTCCCCACAAAACAATGTTATAAGTGGTAGTATTCCTTATGGTCTCTCACTCCTGAACTTAATGAAACCAAATTCTTTATATATACTATTTTATTATAAGATTATTTTATACCCCCACGTTTCTATTTCCCATATCTGTGTCTAGGCTTAACAGAATTATGTTCAAATTTTCTGCCAAATTTCCCATTTTTTTTAAATGAGGGGAGCAGTGAAATAAGTTCTGGACTCAGAGATCAAGGCTAGATGCCCACTCAGTTTGGCATTTAATATTTATTGGAATTGTTTGTATGCCCATGTATTTATATTCAGTAATAAGCTTACATATATTGATATTCTTGAAATTAGTGTTATCAGTTTGAAATAGACTATATCAATTTCTCTATTAACAGATGTTCCTTAAAAACAAAATAAAAATGATGTCTGTGAGTCTAATGTTCAACAGTGTTCAATATAGTCTATTAGCCTTTCCTCAAGATTAGGTGGGAAGGATTTTTCTGAAATCTGTATTTCCAAAATTTTGCCCTCTTCTTGATTACCTTAATCTTGACTTCTTCATTCAACATCTTATTTAAGAAAACATTTGGGGATAAATGAGGATTTAGTAGAGTTCAGAGACTGATGATGTACCTTTGTTTTTCTCATATGCATGATATTGAGGGGAATCTTACATATTTTAAGTAGTTACCATATTCTGCAGTAGATAGACACATAGTCTTCTAGATCATCACATTTAATGCCAGTTTCATGAAACCCCACCCTTTTCATGTTGTAATTTTCCATACTGGTGTTACCTTCCAGTTTCATACCTTCTGCTTCAGTTAGGCATACATTTTAACTCTTTACTCTTTGAACATAGTTTTCCCTGTATTGCTTATTGTCATAATGTCCACAAGGAATATCACTGGATGATATTTGCCTTTGAGTCTCTTGTGCTTAACAACATATCTGACACCAAGTGACTGTTTAAAATTTTTTCTGATGCATATTTATTCTTTAAAGACAAAAATTTTTATACTATAATGATCAAACTCAAGATCACAAAAATTGTCCTTTGGTAAAACCTCTGTAAATAAATGTGGATTTTTTAAAAAAGATTTTGATCAAAATCAGTAACAAAGAACAAGAACTTGTATAAAATATATATTAAGTATAATAAAAATACATTAAAAGTTCCCCAGAATTTCCAAGTGATAAAATGAAGTGTCAAGAGAATCCTTCATGGTCATTAAAAAAGTGAAAACTAGAATTGAAATAACAAGTGATAATAATGAATGCAAGTGTTATAGAACTCACGTAAATATGATAGGCATACCTCACCTCTCTGCCCAAGTATTTTTACATGACCAGATTTTGCTCCAATACTTCATTTCTCTTAATAGGCATGCTGTTAACCTATTTAGGGATCAGAGAATAGGCAATAGGAATAAAGAGTGAGTCTTCATCTTTGTAATGCTCTCAAAAGACCTTAATCAACAACTATTGATTTTAAGTCTAGTGGGATGTCAGCCACAGTCATGTACATTAATATTTATTAAAAGTTGTAGGTGAGGTATAATAAAAATTAGATTTTCTTTTTATCTGCATTTAGATGTCAAGGAAATGATGCTGTAAAAGCACCAATTTGATTCCAGGTATTTTCCTTACTTTATCTTGGCAGGCTTTTCAGGTGCTGACTTGTGAGTGAATTCAGAAGTGATGTTTTACACGAATCAGACCGGAGAAAAGAGGGCTCCAATAGTTTTATCACAAAATCAGAATTAAGGGACAAGCAGTTATCTACATAGCAGTAGCAATGCAATCTTAAATTCTCCATAATCTGTTTTTATTTTTTTCTTCTTCCATACGGGATATTAAACTTACAGAAGACTAGTAAAGGTGATAAGAGGGAACTTGGTATGACTCCACACATTTAGGAATCTTAAATAACTCAAAGATGGAGAAGTCAACTGAGAGGAGTCCATTCAAATTCAACAAAGGCTGATTTTATCTGTTGAATTGGATGTTTGCAAAATGATGTAAAGGGAAGGAAGGCAGGAAGGAAGAAAAAGAATAATGAAAGACATTTTTAATCTTTCAGTTTTTATATTTCAAATACTCTCTCCTACATTTTTAACATCTCAATATCTATAAGCTAGGTTATTGCTAGGGCAAAAGGTTGAAGTTCTATGGCAGACAGTGCTGTGTAAAAAACTAAAGGTTATCACTTGCTGGCCAAGCCCATGATGATGTTCATTGAGTATTGTGGCAATGGAGGGGCAACCTGCAAAACCATATATTTGAAAGTTCAGATCCTTCTTATATTTTAGAGACCAGGAAGAAATTCAAACTTTGTCCCTGTCATCTCTTTGACCCACAGAGTTTACTGCATGGAATTATTCTCGCACAAAGCAATAGGTAGTTAGAATACATGGCAGCCTAAAAAAGTACAACAGAAAGGAGACAATACTCCTGATCAAGATAAAGTAGATGCACAGTATTCTGTAGTTTGCCTTAATATTAATTTTCATTTACATAGTTATGCTCTTCCAAAGCATTTTCACAGGTCATTGGAAATGCACAGCAGTTATCTCCAAGTTGTAGGTTGCTGAATAATATCCTATTTGTTGTGATAGGCCCTTAACACAGTGACAGTCATATTTCAAGAAACTATTGCTAGTGCGTATTCAGTGATCTTTAAGGAACTTGGAAACAAAAGGATTGGACAAAAAAGGATTTCAGGACCAGGAGGGAATAGAAACAGGGACACGGCTTGCCTTTGAGAAATCTTGAGTAGTACTAGACAGCAAATCCAACTATAGGACATGACAAAATATGAA
Source organism: Panthera tigris (assembly GCF_018350195.1). Lineage (NCBI taxonomy): Eukaryota > Metazoa > Chordata > Mammalia > Carnivora > Felidae > Panthera > Panthera tigris. The sequence continues at coordinate 38,717,037 of NC_056668.1, read as the reverse complement.
CTGATCAATATCATTATCAATCCAAAGAGGTGCAGAATGAATATTCAAACCTGGATGTCAGATATATCAGCATCAGTTACATGCCTTTAAACAATCAGATATATCAGCATCAGTTACATGCCTTTAAACAATCATGCGTTTATAATAGAGACCATCCACCTGTTTAACCACATCCATTTTTCTTTTTTTATTCCTAGATACATAGCTAGACCACAATCCTAGAATCACCACTAAATAGGTGACGATAAGGTTCAATATCATTATCTTGTAGTATTATATGAACAAGAAAAAGTGTCAGTCATGTTTGAGTGACTATATACTCTTCCTTTGTCTTCAAGAATAGCTACAATAACATTGACTTATAGCCCAAATGTACCTAGTCATCCAAATGTCAACCAGTGTGCCTCCATCACTCTAGTCTCCGTTCTGGAAAATGGTCTGATCATTTTTTATTTTACTTCCTCCTCCCCTCCATTTATTGGCTTCATTTGAATGACTTCAAATTAACATTCATTAAGTCAAATGAATGACTTTGAAATTAACACAAGAGTTTAGATTCCCCAGTTCAACCCCTGGTGTACCCTAGAATAAGACTTCCATATAACTCTTCATCTCTTATCTTGTTGCTACTGGACACTTTGTATAAGATCCTTGTCTAGTTCTGGGACCTGGACCCTACTAAGTACTGGCCCCCTTCACTGTTAGTGCCCTGGCCAATTTTGCTTCATGAAGATACTATACATTCTGCCACTGGGAATGTTAGAAGATGTTGTGGTTCCTCATGATGAGTCACTAAGCACACAGCACTAATAACCAGAAGTCACTAGCCGGAGTTATGAGCGCTGAAGTCTAACTCCTGCTAGGAATCAAAAACAAAAAACAAACAAACAACAACAACAAAAAAAGTAGAGGACCTATGACATTTGTCAATATCCAGGTCAAAAAGCTTGGCATTCAGTTCAGATCATAAAGTATATTGAAAATATTGTAGTAAAAACAATGTATCAGTGAAAATATTTGAAATCTTTTAAAGTTACACTATATGTTTGCCTTTGCTTATTCATTTATGTTGAGAAGTTACCCAGTGCAGACCAAACCCCCTGCTTACAGCTGCAAAACTAATTCCAGATTCTACACTTTTTAACAAGTAGAGCTATGTCCGTGAAAGCCTGCATTAGTAATTTCTCAGGAATTGAGAGTATCTGAACCCAGAGCTCGAGAGGTCAATAGCTAGAGGTGAAAAAGGCTGGGACAAGTAGGCTGACAATAATTTGGACTAAATAGCCAGTTCAGTAAATGCTTTGTTTGCAGGAATGACCAAGGCTGAGGTCCGTGGTACAATAGCTACCATCTACAGTAGGTGAGCTGAAAGAGGAGAAAAAAATCCTAATTAAAAAAAAAAAATCTTACTGTGTACGGCAAGGCATTTTGAGTCTCTTCAGTGCATTATACAGATTCATGAAATGAAGTACTCTTAGTTGTTTTTTGTTTTTTGTTTTTTTTTTTTAACTGCAGGGGTCATGCCAAGTTCTCTCTTATCACTCTTTTTCATTCAATAACCCTCCAGGGAAGATTGCAAGACTTCAGACTTCATTTCTAATAACACATAGACAACACTCAGCTTCACATTTTCTTGCATTCAAATACCAATTTCACAAGGTTTTAATTTTCTTAGGTCTGTTTAGCACATTTAAATGCAGATATAGAGTAACAGAATTACTATAGCCTCAAATTTGTATTATTCTAACAGTATTTATTTCCTTTTAAAATAGTTAATATCTAGAGTGCCCTTGATCTTTTATTTTCTTTCCATTCTAAATTATTACTTCCAATCATTCCTCCGTATTGTTATAGTTTCACAATTAAAAACGTTTTCAACATTAAAAATAATGTTCTAATACATGTGATAGATACCCGAGTATAAAAAATGTAAAATGTATTTTGTTAACATAATCTGTAATGTGTTCTGCTTAATATGTTTTCATGAGCACTTTTAAAATTGCCACTGGAAAAAAATATAAGTAGGAAATGCTCAGTTAAAGCTATTATAGCAAAATGGTCAAAAACACTGTACAATACTAGCAAAAAATTGAATGTCTTAATGCAAACAATATTTTATACTTTGTTATTAATGAGAGCACTAATATGCTCTAAGGAAACATTAAATAGATATTCAACAAAACATTTTAGCAAAATTGGAAAGCAACAATTTTTAAATTAGTCCACAGCCGAAGCTAATACACAGCACTATATAATCTGTTTATCACTATCATGATCCATTACTGTTCATTTCTCCCTAACAAAAGGACCTCTGTATACATAGTCTATTTTTTAAATACTGTTTTAAAAAATTGCAAAACAAAAGCATTCTGACTGAATATATTTTTAATATGTAATAATTTAGGGGTGCTTGGGTGGCTCAGTCAGTTAAGTGTCCAACTTTGGCTCAGTTCATGATCTTCTGGTTCCAGAGTTCGAGCCCTGAGTCAGGCTCTGTGCTGACAGCTTGGAGCCTGCTTCAGATTCTGTGTCTCCCTCTCTCTCTGCCCCTTCCCTGCTCAGGTTCTGTCTCTCCCTCTGTCAAAAATAAATAAACATTAAAGACAATTTAAGATAGGAAATAATGTAAACTTTTCTATTACACTCAAATTCACTCTCCAAAAGAAAGAGTATGTATATATATTCCTATATATTATCCTAAATACTTTTGTGTACACATATATGCTTGTACATGTTTGTGTGTATAAACATATTATCTATTGTAATCGTATTATATATCCTGTTGTACAGTGTGATTTTTTTCACTTAATGTATTACACATAAAATTATTCACGTGAGTATGTATGGACATTGAGGACTATTACTCTGTTTCAATGCATAATATTTTAGATATCACCTCCAATGGGTGGATTGTAAAAATTTTCTGTATTCCAAAGGTTTTTTCATTTTGTTAACTTTTTTTCCATGTAGACACTTTTAAGTTTGATGTAATCTCAATGGTTGTTTTTGCTTTTGTTGTACTTTTGGTGTCCTATTCAAAAAATCACCTGGACCAATGTTGAGAAGCTTCTCTGTTTTCTTCTAGGAGTTTTATTTTAGGTGGTCTAATGTTCAAGTTTTTTATCCATGTGACTTAATTTGTATGAGAAGTATTACACACAGGGGCCCAATTTTATTTTTTAATTTTGTGAGCAGTGTTACATAGGTGCCCAATTTTATTACTCTACATGTAATACTCTGCATTTATCCAGTTTTCCCAGCACCAATTATTCTTTCTTCATTAGATGTTCTTGACTCCCTTCTTAAATATTCGTTGATCATATAGGAATGGTTTAATTCTAGACTTTCTACACTGTTTCACTGATCTATGTGTTTATTTTTTTTTTAATTTTTTTTCAACGTTTATTTATTTATTTTTGGGACAGAGAGAGACAGAGCATGAATGGGGGAGGGGCAGAGAGAGAGGGAAACACAGAATCGGAAACAGGCTCCAGGCTCCCAGCCATCAGCCCAGAGCCTGACACGGGGCTCGAACTCACAGACCACGAGATGGTGACCTGGCTGAAGTCGGACGCTTAACCGACTGCGCCACCCAGGCGCCCCTGTGTTTATTTTTATGTCACTGCCATACTGTGGGGGTGTTGTTGTTTTTTAGGTTTATTTATTTAGAGAGAGTGCAAATGGGGGAGGGGCAGAATGAAAGGCAGAGAATTCCAAGCAGGCTCTGCTCCAATAGCACAGAGCCCAATGTGGGGCTCCAACTCATGAACCATGAGATCATGACCCAAGCCGAAACCAAGAGCCATGGTTACCAGACTGGGTTACCCAGGCACCCCAATACTGTTTCTATTACTATAGTTTTGTAGTATACTTTGAAGTTGGGAAGTGGGATACTTCCAACTCTGTTCTTTCTCGGGATTGCTTTGCCTACTCAAGGTCTTTTAAGGCTCCATGAAACTTCAGGATTTTACTATTTTTGTGAAGAATGTCGTAGGAATTGCATTAAATCTAGGGGTGGCTTTTTGTAGTATGGAATTTTAACAATATAAATTTTTCCAATCCATGATGTTTTTACATTTGTTTTTGTTATCTTCAACTTCTTTTAGCAATCTTATAGTTTCATTGTACAGATCTTTCACTCCCTTGGTTAAATGTATTCCTATGTATTTTAGTGGGTTTGATCATATTATAAATGACTTTTATTTATTTTTTATTAGTGTATACAAATGCAACTGATTTATGATTTTATATCCTTTACTTTTACTGAAATTGTTAGTTTCAACAGCTTTTGAATGAATTTTCGGGATTTTTGTATGTACAAAACTATATAACCTTCAAATAATGACAGTTTTATTTATTTCCAATTTAGAGGTATTTTATTTCTTTGTCTTACTTAATTGTTCTAGCTAGGTCTTCCCAAGCTATAATGTATAAGATTAGTGACAGTAGACATTGTGTCTTACTCCTGATCTTAGAGGAAAGCTTTCAATCTTTCTTTGTTGACTATAATGTTAGTTGAAGGTTTCATGTATATGGCCTTTGTTATCTTGAAGTATATTCTTTTTATACCCAATTTGTTGAGAGTTTATATGAAAGGATGTTATTTTGCAAATGCTTTATCTGCATCGATTGCAATCATATGATGTTTTTCTTTCATTCTATTAATGTGATGCATTGCATCAATTGATTTGCATGTGTTGAACCATCCCAGGAGTAAAACCCACTTGGTCATAACATATAATCCCTTTAGTGCATTTTTGAATTCAATTTGCTAGCATTTTATTGAGAATTTCTGCTTGTATATTCATCAAGGGTATTAGTCAATATTAGTCTCTTTCTTGTAGTATTATATCTGGATTTGTTATCAGGGTAATGCTGGCCTCATGAGCTTGGAAGTGTTCCCTTCTCTTCATTTTTTGGAAGCATAAGGATTAGTGAATTTGTTTGAGAGAGAGAGAGAGAGAGAGAGAGAGAGAGAGCAAGAACCCAAGTCAAGGAGGAGCAGAGGAAGTGATAGAAAGAATCTTAAGCTCCATGCCCAGAGTGGAGCTGATGTGGGGCTCAATCTCATGACTGTGAGATCATGACCTGAGCCAAAATCAAGAGTTGAAGGCTTATTTGGCTAGTATTAATTCTTAAACATTTGGTAAAATTTGCAAGTGAAGCTGCCTTGTCCCGGAATTTTCTGCATTGGGAGGTTTTTGATTACTGACTCACTGTCTTTTCTTGCTACTGGTCTGTTCAGATTTTCTATTTCTCCCTGATTTATTCTTTTTCTTTATTTTTTTTACATATGAAAATTATTGTCAAATTGGTTTCCATATAACACCCAGTGCTCATCCCAAAGGTGCCCTCCTCAATACTCATCACCCAACCTCCCCTCCTTCCCACCCACCATCAACTCTCAGTTTGTTCTCAGTTTTTAAGAGTCTCTTATGGTTTGGCTCCCTCCCTGTCTAACCTCTTTTTTTCTTCTCCCCTCCCCCATGGACTTCTGTCAAGTTTCTCAGGACCCACATAAGAATGAAAACATATGGTGTCTGTCTTTCTCTGTATGACTTGTTTCACTTAGCATAACACTCTCCAATTCCATCCACGTTGCTACAAAAGGCCATATTTCATTCTTTCTCATTGCCACATAGTATTCCATTGTGTATATAAACCACAATTTCTTTATCCATTCATTAGTGGATGGACATTTAGGCTCTTTCCATAATTAGGCTATTGTTGAAAGTGCTGCTATAAACATTGGGGTACAAGTGCCCCTATGCATCAGCACTCCTGTATCCCTTGAGTAAATTCCTAGCAGTGCTATTGCTGAATCATAGGGTAGATCTATTTTTAATTTGAGGAACCTCCACACTGTTTTCCAGGGTGACCACACCAGTTTGCATTCCCACCAACAGTTCAAGAGGGTTCCGTTTCTCCACATCCTCGCCAGCATCTATAGTCTCCTGATTTGTTCATTTTGTCCACTCTGACTGGCGTGAGGAGATATCTGAGTGTGGTTTTGATTTGTATTTCCCTGATGAGGAGCAACGTTGAGCATCTTTCCATGTGCCTGTTGGCCATCTGGATGTCTTCTTTAGAGAAGTGTCTATTCATGTTTTCTGCCCATTTCTTCACTAGATTATTTGTTTTTCAGGTGTAGAGTTTGGTGAGCTCTTTATAGATTTTGGATACTAGCCCTTTGTCTGATATGTCATTTGCAAATATCTTTTCCCATTCCGTTGGTTGCCTTTTAGTTTTGTTGATTGCTTCCTTTGCTGTGCAGAAGCTTTTTATCTTCATGAGGTCCCAATAGTTCATTTTTGCTTTCAATTCCCTTGCCTTTGGAGATGTGTCAAGTAAGAAATTGCTGCGCTGAGGTCAGAGAGGTCTTTTCCTGCTTTCTCCTCTAGGGTTTTGATGGTTTCCTGTCTCACATTCAGGTCCTTTATCCATTTTGAGTTTACTTTTGTGAATGGTGTAAGACAGTAGTCTAGTTTCATTCTTCTGCATGTTGCTGTCCAGTTCTCCCAGCACCATTTGTTAAAGAGACTGTCTTTTTTCCATTGGATATTCTTTCCTGCTTTGTCAAAGATTAGTTGGCCATATTTTTGTGGGTCTAGTTCTGGGGCTTCTATTCTATTCCATTGGTCTATGTGTCTTTTTTTGTGCCAATACCATGCTGTCTTGATGATGACAGCTTTGTAGTAGAGGCTAAAGTCTGGGATTGTGATGCCTCCTGCTTTGGTCTTCTTCTTCAAAGTTACTTTGGCTATTCGGGGCCTTTTGTGGTTCCATATGAATTTTAGAATTGCCTGTTCTAGTTTTGAGAAGAATGCTGGTGCAATTTTGATTGGGATTGCATTGAATGTGTAGATAGCTTTGGGTAGTATTGACATTTTAACAATATTTATTTTTCCAATACATGAGCACAGAATGTTTTTCCATTTCTTTGTGTCTTCTTCAGTTTCCTTCATAAGCTTTGTATAGTTTTTAGCATACAGATATTTTACATCTTTGGTTAGGTTTATTCCTAGGTATTTTATGCTCCTTGGTCCAATTGTGAATGGAATCAGTTTCTTTCTCTGTCTTTCTGTTGCTTCATTATTAGTGTATAAGAATGCAACTGATTTCTGTACATTGATTTTGTATTCTGCAATTTTGCTGAATTCATGTATCAGTTCTAGCAGACTTTTGGTGGAGTCTATCGGGATTTCCACGTATAATATCATGTCATCTGCAAAGAGTGAAAGCTTGACTTCATCTTTGCCAATTTTGATGCCTTTGATTTCCTTTTGTTGTCTGATTGCTGATGCTAGCACTTCCAACACTATGTTAAACAACAGTGGTGAGAGTGGACATCCCTGTCATGTTCCTGATCAGGGAGAAAGCTCTCAGTTTTTCACCATTGAAGATGATATTAGCTCTGGGCTTTTAATGAATGACTTTTATGATGTTTAAGTATGTTCCTTCTATCCCAACTTTCTCGAGGGTTTTTATTAAGAAAGAATGCTGAATTTTGTCAAATGCTTTTTCTGCATCGATTGACAGGATCATATGGTTCTTATCTTTCATTAATGTGATGTATTGCATTGATTGATTTGTGAATGTTGAACCAGCCCTGCAGCCCAGGAATGAATCCCACTTGATCATGGTGAATAATTCTTTGTATATGCTGTTGAATTCGATTTGCTAGTATCTTGTTGAGAATTTTTGCATCCATATTCATCAGGGATATTGGCCTGTAGTTCTCTTTTTTTACTGGGTCTCTGTCTGGTTTAGGAATCAAAGTAATACTGGCTTCATAGAATGAGTCTGGAAGTTTTCCTTCTCTATGTTTTGAAATAACTTGAGAAGGATAGGTATTATCTCTGCTTTAAATGTCTGGTAGAATGCCCCAGGGAAGCCATCTGGTCCTGGACTCTTATTTGTTCGGAGATTTTTGATAACTGATTCAATTTCTTCGCTGGTTATCGGTCTGTTCAAGCTTTCTACTTCTTCCTGTTTGAGTTTCGGAAGAGTGTGGGTGTTTATGAATTTGTCCATTTCTTCCAGGTTGTCCAGTTTGTTGGCATATAATTTTTCATAGTATTCCCTGATATTTGTTTGTATCTCTGAGGGATGGGTTGTAATAATTCCATTTTCATTCATGATTCTATCTATTTGGGTCATCTCCCTTTTCTTTTTGAGAAGGCTGGCTAGAGGTTTATCAATTTTGTTTATTTTTTCAAAAAACCAACTTTTGGTTTCATTGATCTGCTCTACAGTTTTTTTAGATTCTATATTGTTTATTTCTGCTCTGATCTTCTCTTCTTCTGCTTCGTTTGGGGTGTCTTTGCTGTTCTGCTTCTATTAACTTTAGGTGTGCTGTTAGATTTTGTATTGGGGATTTTTCTTCTTTCTTCAGCTAGGCCTGGATTGCAATGTATTTTCCAGTCAGGACTGCCTTCACTGCATCCCAAAGCATTTGGATTGTTGTATTTTCATTTTCGTTTGTTTCCATATATTTTTTAATTTCTTCTCTAATTGCCTGGTTGACCCATTCATTTTTTAGTAGGGTGTTCTTTAACCTCCATGCTTTTGGAGGTGTTCCAGACTTCTTGCTGTGGTTGATTTCAAGCTTCACAGCATTGTGGTCTGAAAGTATGCATGGTATAATCTCAATTCTTGTATACTTATGAAGGGCTGTTTTGTGACCCAGTATGTGATCTTAGAGAAGGTTCCATGTACACTCAAGAAGAAAATATATTCTGTTGCTTTGGGATGCAGAGTTCTAAATATATCTGGCAAATCCATCTGATCCAATGTATCATTCAGGGCCCTTGTTTCTTTATTGATCCTGTGTCTAAATGATCTATCCATTATTGTAAGTGGAATATTAAAGTCCCCTCTAATGACCACATTCTTATTAATAAGGTTGCTTATGTTTGTGAGTAATTGTTTTATATATTTGGAGGCTCCCATATTTGGCACATAGACATTTATAATTTAGCTCTTCCTGATGGATAGACCCTGTAATAATTATATAATGCCCTTCTTCATCTCTTGTTACAACCTTTAAAGTCTAGTTTGTCTGATATAAGTATGGCTACTCCAGCTTTCTTTTGACTTCCAGTAGCATGATAAATAATTCTCCATCCCTTCACTTTCAATCTGAAGGTGTCCTCAGGTCTAAAATGAGTCTCTTGTAGACAGCAAATAGATGGGTCTGTTTTTTTATCCATTTTGATACCCTATGTCTTTTGGTTGGAGCATTTAGTCCATTTACATTCAGTGTTATTATAGAAAGATACGGGTTTAGAGTCATTGTGATGTCTGTAGGTTTCATGCTTGTAGCGATGTCTCGTACTTTGTCTTACAGGATCCCCCTTAGGATCTCTTGTAGGGCTGGTTTAGTAGTGACGAATTCCTTCCGTTTTTGTTTGTTTGGGAAGACCTTTATCTCTCCCTCTATTCTAAATGACCGACTTGCTGGATAAAGGATTCTCAGCTGCATATTTTTTCTGTTCATCACATTGAAGATTTCCTGCCATTCCTTTCTGGCCTGCCAAGTTTCAGTAGAGAGATCGGTCACTAGTCTTATTGGTCTCCCTTTATATGTTAGAGCATGTTTATCCCTAGCTGCTTTCATAATTTTCTCTTTATCCTTGTATTTTTCCAGTTTCATTATGATATGTTGTGCAGAAGATCAATTCAAGTTACATCTGAAGGGAGTTCTCTGTGCCTCTTGGATTTCAATGCTTTTTTCCTTTTCCAGATCAGGGAAGTTCTCAGCTACGATTTGTTCAAGTACACCTTCAGCCCCTTTCTCTCTCTTCCTACTCTGAAATCCCTATTATATGGATATTACTATGTTTCATCGCATCGCTTCATTCTCTAATTCTCCTCTCTTACTCCTTGATTTTTTTCTCTCTTCTTTTTCCATAATTTTATCTACTAATTCACCTATTCTCTTCTCTGCCTCTTCAATCCGAGCTCTGGTCACCTCCATTTTATTTTGCAGCTCATTTGTAGCATTTTAGCTCCTCCTGACTGTTGCTTAGTCCCTTGATCTCTGTAGCAATAGATTCTCTGCTGTCCTCTATACTTTTTTCAAGCCCAGTGATTAATTTTATGACTATTATTTTAAATTCATGTTCCGTTATATTGCTTAAATCATTTTTGATCAATTCATTAGCTGTCGCTACTTCTTGGAGTTTCTTTTGAGGAGAATTCTTCCGTTTCGTCATTTTGGATAGTCCCTAGAGTGGTGCAGAACTGCAGGGCTCTTCCCCTGTGCTGTCTGGAGTAACTTGTGTTGGTGGGCGGGGCCCACCACTGATGGGCCACAGTCAGACTGGTGTGTACCTTATCTTCCCCTCTCCCAGGAGCAGGACTCACTGTGGAGTGGTGTAGCCCCTGTCTGGGCTACTTGCACACTGCCAGGCTTGTGGTGCTGCTTTGATGGGATCTGTCGTATTAGCTGGGTGGATCGACAAGGTGCACAGGGGTGGGAGGGGCAGGCTCAGCTCGCTTTGCCTTTGGTGGTCTGTGGCAGGAAGGGCCCTGTGGCACCAGGAGGGAGGAAGACCCACTGGAGGGATGGATCCACAGAAGCACAGTGTTGGGGGTTTGTATGGTGTAAGCAAGTTCAGTGATGGGAACTGGTTCCCTTTGGGATTTCAGCTGGGGGTTGGGAGAAGGATATGGCCCTAACCAGTGCCTTTGTTCCCTCCTGAGCTGAGCTCTGTCTTCCGGGGCTCAACAACTCTCCCTCTCATTGTCCTCTAGCCCTCCTGCTCTCTGAGCAGAGCTGTTGACTTATAACATTCCAGATGTTAAGTCCCACTGGCTGTCAGAACACACTCCGTCCAGCCCCTCTGCTTTTGCAAGCCAGACTCAGGGGCTCTGCCTTGCCCAGTGGGCTGCCTCTCCACCACCCTGGCTCCCTCATGCCAGTCTGCGTAGTGTGCACCGCCTCCCAGCCCTTTCTACCCTCTTCTGTGGGCCTCTTGTCTACGCTTGGCTCTGGAGAGTCCATTCTAATAGTCTTCTGGAGGTTTTCTGGGTTATTTAGGCAGATGTGGGTGGAATCTAAGTGATCAGCAGGATGCGGTGAGCCCAGCATCCTCCGATGCCACCATCTTCCGTTATCCAATTTATTCTTGATAGGTAGTTTTTATAAGAATTTATCAATTTCTTCTAGACTAATTTGTTGGCTTTCATAGTAGTCTCTTATGATACCATATATTTCTGTAGTATCAGTGGTAATGGTAATATCTCATCATTTTTTTTTTAATGTTTACTTTGAGAGAGAGAAAGAGAGAGTATCCTAAGCAGGCTCTGTCAGTCAGAACCCATCACAGGGCTCAATCTAAAAAATTCTGAGATCATGACCTAGGCCAAAATCAAGAGTCAGATGCTTGATCAACTGGGCCACCCAGGTGCCCTTCATCTTTCATTTCTAATTTTATTTAAGTCATCATCTTCTTTTTTTTTCCTTAGTCTAAGATTTTCAGTTTTGCTTAACTTTTCAAAAATCCAGCTCTTGGTTTTACCAATCCTTTCTATTGTTTCTAGTTTCTATTTCATTTATTTCTGCTCTGACCTTTATTATTTCTATCATTCTAACTTTGGACTTATTTTTTCTTTTTCTAGTTCAAGTTGTAAAGTTTGGTTGTTTATTTGAGATCTTCTAATTTCTTAATATATGCATTTAGTGCTATAAGCTTTCCTCTCAGCACTGCTTTTACAGCATCTGATAAAATTTGATATATTTTTCCACTTGTTTTGAGAGAATTTAGTTCTTTTAAAATATTTTAGTTCCTTTTCTTCTAACTAAATTGAATCTCCATCCACTCCTCCATGTCACTTATGCTTTCTTCCATCTGCTCTGCCCTGTTACTGATGCTTTTTATGATATTCTTCATCTTATTCTAGCTGTGGAATTTCTATTTGGTTCATTTTTATCATTTCAATCTGTTTGATAAAGAACTCCTCATGTTCATTAATTTTATTTCAGAGTTCACTGAATTGCCTTTCTGAGTTTTCTTGAAGATCAATGAATTTCTTCATAACTATCTTGAATTATTTTATCAGATTATGATATTCCATACCTTTGAGTTTGGTTGCTGGAGAATTGCCATTTTCTTTTTGTGATACCAAATTTGCTGGATTTTTTTTTCATAGTATTTGAAGATACGTGCTTCCATTTCACATTTGAAGTAACAGACACTTTAATGTGTTAGATTTTAATTTGGATCTTAAAGTTTGAGACTATTAGAAAAAGTACTTTTGCATTCCAGAAGGTGGCACTATAGTTCATATTTGTGGTTTCTCCTACCTGAGGTGGCTCTTACGGATGCACCTAAAGCAAGCACAAGTTGCTGGTAGCAGAGTGTGGTGTAGGGAGGTGTGGGCCACACCCCGTGATCCCTGTATGGACCTCCTGCTGAAGTCCTAAAGCAGATACCAGGAAGCAAATTCCTTCAGATCCTTTTAATATTCTTGTCTGCCTCCTTCCCTTTCCTTTCTTCCTAGGCAAGAATTCCTGCCTCTGAAGTCCAGGTGCTACTGAAGAGAAACAAGTCCCTCTAGCCACAACCTGCACAAATGGAACAGCCAAGCAATCACTTACCACTTTTGCTTTCCACCTTCTTGGGGACATTGCCACTGTCTCTACTAAAAACTCTGTGCCTTGCAGGTTGCCCTGGGGAGTGGTCCCTTGGTGAGTTCCTCCCTCTCCTCTGGCTCCAAATTCATCTCTATCCAGATACTTTGATGGCATGCTGGATTCTCCAGTTGTGAGGTCCAGTCTGCCTGACTTCTCTGTTGTCTGTGGGTATCTACCAAGATTGTCACTCTCCATGTTTCCTTTTTCCTGCTAGTAGTGAGTGGGGTGAAGTTGGTTTGACAAATCCATTGGCTCAGCAGCACCCACCCAAGTTCTGACCACTTTCAGATGCACAGGTAGGTAGTAAAGTCCCAGGTGTCCTGCCATATTGTGAAGAGATCATTTTGATTATAGATGTCCAATTGGTTGTTTTATCAAAGAGGAGAGACAGAAAAAGAGTGACATGCCACCATGATACTAATGTCACTCTCCAATAATATACACATTTCAAATGGTGATAGATACTTCCAAGTTGAACTCCCCAAAGTCTGAAATCAATTGAAAACAGTATCTATTTCCTTTCTTATCACTTGCTAATAGAAAGGTAATATTAAATAGCACTGATTTAACAAAACTAAACATGTTTCCATATGCCTATTAGCCATTTATACTGCTTACACTTTGATTTGCCTGTTTGTTCTCTCTGGAATTATATTTTCAAAGGATTAACCATGCATTACAATTATTTTCTCCCATCTAATCATTTTTAATTTTGTTAACTGCATATTTTCCTTTAGATACATTTTGTGTACTCATCTTTTTATAAATATTTTCTATAAGGCTTCTGAGTTTTCTATTTTTGTAGGAAGTTCTTCTTGAAAAACAATCTAAACTTTTCTTATCCTCTAGTATACACATAAACACATATATTTATCTTTGATTTGCCTGTTTGTTCTCTCTTGAATTATATTTTCAAAGGATTAACCATGCATTACAATTATTTTCTCCCATCTAATCATTTTTAATTTTGTTAACTGCATATTTTCCTTTAGATACATTTTATGTACTCATCTTTTTATAAATATTTTCTATAAGGCTTCTGAGTTTTCTATTTTTCGTAGGAAGTTCTTCTTGAAAAACAATCTAAACTTTTCTTATCCTCTAGTATACACATAAACACATATATTTATCCTTTCACTGCTTCTTATATCCTAATTTTAATTCTCAATATGTACTGTGTCAACATCTTATGGTTTCAATCCAAACAGTGAGCAAGTATATATTACCTTTAGTATTTTCATTGAATTTCAGTTTCTTCAGCTACAGAAGTGCCTGGCACTTAATCTAAATGCCATTTTTACATCAGATGTCTTTACCATCTAGACCTATGGAATATGTTTTGCTAAGAGAAATGATAAAAATAACTGTCATTATAGTAGAGAATCTTAGTGGCCAAGGAAGACCCCTACCCTGCCAAAAAAACAAACAAAAAAAACCCCACACATAAAACCAATAGTTAACATAGCAATGATGTATTTAAATGGAAAAACCAATGTGAATTTATAATCTTAGAATTTTCCACCTCTGTAACTCAATGTGGTCCAACAGTGGTAGCTGCCTCACTTTAGTCCCTTAACCAAAAAGCACCTCAATTTTCATTTCTAATACTTTCAAAGAAAAAATAAAACCCAGACATGCTTAAGGTATGACAATATCAGAAATAATAATAATAAGGAATATCTGTATCTATCACTGGTTGGGAGACCCTGAAGGGGAGAGAGCAGGCTCAGAAACAAGTTCTTGTCTCCTTTGGAGTAAGAGCAGTTCTGCTAGAGACCACTTGGTAGGATGTACTGGTTAGAGGAGGAAATTGCATGTGGGGTGAGCCCAGCCTCTGTGGGGTTCTTTAAAATGTAGTTAGAAATTTGCATACAGATACAAAATGAGTAGTCCCTGAAGAGGAGAGTAAACTTGAAGACAAGGAACAGTTTAGGAACTGGGTGTATCTATAAAATTCTCTTCTGGAACTACTTAATTTTTTGAAAGTTTTTGCTATTTGTGCTATTTGTCATACTTGTATGACACAGCAGTACAATTTTAATGTATTCTCCTGTTTTAAAGTGTAAGGTCGAAAAAGCAGAAAACTTCATATCAACAGTCCCTAAAACCGTGCTAGGCACATAGATAAGATATATATCAATCAAAATTATATTTTTAAAAATTTGATGGGCACATAATTAATGCTATATATGAAAGTAAGGGACATCAGAAAAGGAAAGAAAGCCTGCACTATCCCAAGCCCCAAGTAATGCTTTTTGGAGGCAACATGTCTGATTCAGGAATGAGCACCTAGTTTCTCAAATACATGAGAGGAGATGGCTTTGAGAGAATGTTCTACATTATACACAGTGTCGAAATGTATTTGTAATTAAGTTGTAATACAAATATATTTTATAAAAAGTTTTTGAGAGAGAGGACAGGGGAGAGGCAGAGGGAAAAGGAACAGAGAGAATCTCCAGCAGGCTCCATGCTCACTGTGGAGCCTGACACAGGGATCGATCTCATGACCATGAGATCATGACTTAAAAACAAGAGTTGGATACTTAACTGACTGAGCCACTCAGGCACCCCTCAATTTTTTTAAGGATATAATTATGATTGGTTAGATATATACATCTTATCTGCATGCCAAACACTGTTCTAAGGACTGTTGATCCAAAGTTTCCTGCTTCTTCAACCTTATACTTTAAAAGAGGACAATACAGGGGCTGCTGGGTGGCTCAGTCGGTTAAGCATCCGACTTCAGCTCAGGTCACGATCTCCCAGTTTGTGACTTTGAGCCCCGCATTGTGCTGTGTGCTGACAGCTCAGAGCCTGGAGCCTGTTTCAGACTCTGTGTCTCCCCCGCCCTCTCTCTGGTTCTCCCTGGCTCTCACTGTCTCTCCCTTAAAAATAAACGTTAAAAAAAATTAAACGAGAATACTCTAAAACTGATCTACCAATGAGCACTCAAAGTAATTTCAGAAAGTGATAACCAAGGAAAACAAATGGTACAAAGTGAAAGAAAGAAGCACAGACAATGGAATAGGTCTACTTGAGGTTAAGGGATAAGAAAAAGATCTCTGAGAGAGTGATATTTGATGAGAGACTAGCATAGCAAAACCAAAGAAAAAGTGTTTCAGGCAGAGGGATTGAATACTCCAAGAGCATTAGGTCAAAATGAATTTTCAATGTTCAACAAAGAGAAAGGAAATAAGTAGGGCCTAGGGCAGCAAAAAACAGAGTAATTTTGTAGTTAATTTACGATATAGAGTGCTTGTTCTCAAACTCAAGCAAACCTGGAAGATCTGTTAAAAAAAGAACAAAACAGATGTCTGGGTCCCCTTCTATCTTCTAACTTCTAATTCAGTAGGTCTGGGATGAGGCCCAAAATTTGCATTTCTGATGAGATTCCCCTGGTGATGCTGATTCTTCTGATCTCAAGGCCCACCTGGTAAACCAAGGATTTAGGACTTTGAACATAGGATGAGAAATTTTGATTTATTGTCTCTACATGTAATGGAAAGCCATTAGGTGATTTTCAGCAGTAGACTCTGAAAAAAGAATGGATTGGAGGAAGAGGATGAAAGTACACTATGTGGCCAACTTTTTGTATCTTTGGATCTGAAGTGTGTCTCCTGTAAAAGGCACACAGTTAGATGCAGTTTCTTTGTTTGGTTTGGTTTAAAAATGAACAAAAAACCAGTCTGACAACCTCTGGCTTTTGATTGTTTTATCATTTTACATTTAGTGTTATGTCTCATTACTAATTTGTTAAGAATTAACTAACAAATAGAGGAGAAATAGATTAAGTGTTAGTTAGGTGGATACTTTCTAGTATATTTTAATTCCTTTAATAATTTTTGCCTGTGTTTTTTGAGTTATTTTGTTAAGAGCTCCCTTAAGGCCTGGAAAGAATGGTATATTGAGACTGCTATAGAAAATGCTCCAAAATATAAGTAGTATAACACAATAGGAGCTTTTTTTTTTTTTCTTTTCCCTCTTTCTCTCTCTCATAATATGGAGATTAGCCTGGTAACTTTTAATGCAGTGATTCAGAGACATAGATTTCTTCCATCTCTTGGCTATTCTATCTCTATGACTTCATAATCCTTGGAGTTTAGCCAATGAATAGGAAACAATAGGTAAAGAAAGTCCACTTGCTTCTCAGCCACCTGGGCTCAGAAGTAATGTGCATTTTAACACATAAGTTATTGGCAAGAAATTATCACATTCCTTACCAAGCTACCAATGCAAAGAGCTTTAAAACATGATACCTGACTGGGCATCCAAAGCAACAATGATGCATGTTAGAAGGGGAGACTAAATCTTTGGTGGACTTTAAGATGCTCCTGCTATGTGAAGAGACATGCTAGGAAACTACTTCAATAATCTAGGATAGAGATTTTAATGATTTAGACGAAAATTATAGGAGAGGTGGAGAAAATGATAGGTTCAGAATATGTCATGGAGATAGAATTGATAGGTTTGCTGTAGGGATGTGAGCTACACTGTAGATGGTAACAATATTTACCAATATAAGAGTTTGAAGAAGAAAGAAAAAAATTAGTTTTAGACACATTAATTCTGAGGTGCTAATTAGATAGTCAAGTAAAATAAAAAGTAGGTATTTGGTTATATGTATCCAGAATTCAATAAAAAGCTAAAGACTGGATGTATATACTTGGAAATCACTGGCCTAGAAGTAATATTTAAAACCATAAATACAATTTTCTAAGAAAAATGCACACATAAGAGAAGTAGTTCACCAGTATTTCAAAGGACAGCAAAGATACCTTAAATATGTGTGGTCATGGAACCCAAGAGAAGATAACCACACTGTTTCTCTTGTAATGCTAACTATGCCAGTTATTTGACTTACAATGTTACCTAGGTTATTCATAAAAAAAATGTGTTGAAAAACAGTTTCAAGTCCTACCCTTGTACTTAGTCCAGATGTCATAATTGCTTTAATATGGAGGCAATGATGCTATATGTCTTTGCAAGATAAGCCACAATAAGAATGTGGTTTCTCCAGGGTTGTCTTTCTCTCTGTTAGAGAGTAAGATTACATGGAGAGAAACAAGGCCCCCAACTGAACATGATTCCAGACCTCAGCCTTAGTATCTTCTAGCTGAAGACTCATACATTTTGGAGAAAAGTCATCTCTGCAGTGCTCTCTCCAAATCCATGATCCTCAAAATCTGTGACCATAACAAATACTTGTTTTACTCCACTAAGTTCTAGGGTACAATGTTTTGCAACCATTTTAAGTAGGATACAAAACTGAACTCACGTAGTGACTAAGCAGTAAATGTGGCTAGGGAGAGAGGACAAAGAGTCTGTTGCTACAGGATGGTAGGATGTAAAGTGTACATGGGTTGGGAGGCCTTTAACTTTTACTCCGATTGAGATGAGAGCCTTTGGAGGGTTCTGAACAAAGGTATAAAATTATCTGTGTCAAAATATGTATTTGCTTCTTGTGATGGCAAATTTTTTGATATTCCTTGTATTCTTCATTATAAACAAACACAGCCCTGTGGCGGTAACTTCTTGCCTAGTAAATTTCTACCTCAATTTTCCTGGAAACGTAACTTTGTTAGCAAAGAAGCCATAAAATACAATAGACAATTCTATTTTCAGTTTTCTTGTTTGAAGGAAGTTACTAACAGAAATCTATTAAGGGATATATTCACCTAGATGACATTTCTATTTATTTCTGCTTCTAATTATGCCAAAGAATGATACATTTTGGGCAGAAAATACTTTGGGTATATTGCAGATTCTTATCTAAATTAAAGATTCAAGGGGAAAATATTTTGGAATTTCATAGGTCTCTTCAACCCTGTCTGCCTCCTTCAAGAATGCCCAAGCAAGGGGTTAAAAATTGAAAGTATCAGGAGCATGCTACTCTGCAATATGGATTAAAAATGCTTCTCATTGGTAAGTTTCTTTGCAATATTATACATATTTTTCTCATGTGAGAAATAGTACACTATCATATTTGTAGTTTTACTAAATTTTTTTCAGAGATTAGAAAATATAAAGTTGCTATGACTACAAATTTTGAGTGCAATATTTTCTAAATTATTTGTGTTTCATTTCTCTTATAAAACTTGTAAAATCAAATATGGGAACTTTACTATAATTAAATGATGAGCAATCCCTATAGAACACATACTTTTCATAGGGCAAAAATGTTTAATGAAGAGGAAGGATCTCAGTGCAACACAGTCCATCTATGATGCCTAAAAGTACTGAGATTTGCAAGACATTAAATCAAATACCTAAACTAATTGTATCATATCATGGAGAAGCTGAAGAAAAAAAAAATCCCTAAAAATCAAACTGTAAGATAAGCACATTATAAAGCACGTAATAGTGTATTTGATTTGTTTAAACAATGATCAGTATTTTTAAATGGCACAATTATTTTCAACACCACTAATTATTTTGTTGCTTCTGTACTTAGTAAGTCTAATGACATTGTTCCAAACATAAATTTATTTTTGTAATGCACTTCTACTACATGTTTATATCAAAAGAGAGTCATTAATAGATAATCACAGATAGAGACTCAATCACTCAATACAGTTCATAAAAATGAAGTCAAAACTCATGATTTCCATTTCTAAATGACACCATGGAAGCTCTACAAATTGTATCATCTGTCTCATCTTTATCACTTATTACATATGAGATTTGATTGCTATAGCTGTTATATTAAACTAATATTATTGAAAACATCAGATAATATATATAAATCAGGTCTTCTCATCAGATGAAAAACACCAGGGAGGGAAATAAATTCAATTATGTATTTCTCGTGTAGGTGTAGAGAATTTCAGTGTCTAGTATATGTTTTCCTTTTATGTTTTCAGGTTGACCCTAGAAAACTGTGTTCTATTTTTTGCTAGCATTCATTATTCATATTCACCATTGAGTAAGCTGGTCTGAGGTAATTACATTCTCTATATGTAAAGACTATAGATTGTAATAAAATCATCTCATGCAGCCAAAGCCGTTTCTTTCTGTGAGCAAAGTTAATTTCAGAAATGACCTTGAAGATGCAGGCAAAATTATTTTATTACATAATACAGATTTATTTTTAAAAAAGGGTACTAGACTAGCTGAGACAGATTTGAAACATTCAAAGATGTGAATAAGAATTAACAGAATGTATGTAAGACCTTTCAGCTTATGAAGGAACTAAACTTGAAGTTATTAAAAATAACTTTTGTTAAATAGTGGTTATTGACCTGGCTTTATGAAAACAACTCTCTTCTTTCCCTCTAAGGAGGATTTAGGGCATAAACCTTCATATATGGGTGTGTATACAGTCACATTTCAATACTGTCATGCTAGATGAGAGAAACAATACAGCTATTACACAATTGTGGCTGGAATATTAACTGATGTTAATATGTAACTGATGATATAAGCAGAATGATGAAAAAATCCGCACCAGAAATAAGGAAGATACTCTCCACAGAGAAGCAAAACAATATGGGGCAGAACATTAACTTACGGTGTTTAGTGAGGAATTGAGTTTTTATTCTATAGCTGCATTTCCAGCATGAGCATTTTGCCTGAAGAATTTATTTTACTTTTCTATCTCCATTCCTGAAAAGTCACAAGCCCTAATAATAGCTTTAGGAAGATCTAAAGCTATTTGGTCAGATCTGAATGAAACCTCCATCCATTGCCTCATACTTTAAACCTACTATTTAAACCTACTTAAAACCATACTACTAGTTTATACTTCCTTACTATGGTAGTTATCCATATTCAGATTACCAGGATTTAGGGAGATTGCACTGCTTAGAGTCTTTCACACTACATAAATGGATATTGGAAAATGAGTATCAGGAAATCTTAAGAGAAACAGGAAGGAGTCAAGGAGGGGTGGGGAGGAAAGATTGCTGTGGCTCAAAGTTGAAGGTACTAGTCATTAAAAAGTAAATAATTGGTGAAAGAAGAAAGTGAAGAGACCTTAGGTATAGATTTACATTATTGCTAATTAGAAAGAAAGAGGAAAAATGATAAGCATGAGAGGGCAGCTATCAAAAAGAATGAAATCTTTCTATTTGCAACAAGGTGGATAGAGCTAGAATTTATTATGCTAAACAAAATAAGTCAATTAGAGAAAGAGAAATATCATATGATTTCACTCATATGTGGAATTTGAGAAACCAAACAGATGAACATATGGAAAGAGGAGAGAGGGAAACAAACCACACTGGGCTCTTAATGATAAAGAACACACTGATAATTGACCGAGGGAGGGTATGGGCTAGATAGGTGATGGGTATTAAGGAGGGCACTTATGATGAGCACTGGGTGTTACAGGTAGGTGACGAATCACTGAATTCTATTCCTGAAACCAATATTGCACTGTATGGTAACTTAAATTTAAAAAGAAAACACACACACAAAATAATGGAGTAGGGCATTCTGTACCATGATTGGTCTGGGGGAAGGGTTTGCAAAGGCCAGAGAAGGATTTGGTTGAGAAAAAATAAAAGATCAGAGGAGAAGACATGAAGAAAGTAATTTTTTATAACTTAAGAATGTTCTTTGTTCAAAGTAATATTCAGAACGAAAGACTGTCTATCCTTAATAGGAAAGGTTTAGGTCTCTTATGGATTATAAACTTCTTGAGAACAAAGATCTTTACAAACTTTTCAATTAGCATGAAATGGAATTATATTCACCTTGTGGGAGATTGGGTGATAGGAGATATTTGTTATAGTAACCTAGATTATGTAGCAGCAGAAGATTGATGGTTGTCAATAAATAAAGCAGTAAATACAAATCAATGACTTCTTTAATAAGACAGTAGGGTGCTGTAATCATTAATATCTACAATTTTGTTTATTAAAAATACATCCATTTTTCATATTGTCTCTTTTGTACTGTATATTCTTGTTTATGTAAACTCATATCCATTCAATTCATGTGAAAAAGCAATGTAGAAATGAACTCTGGTCACCGCTCTGAAAATTCAAATGTTAAAGGAACAACTGTGGTGATTTAATTTATCAAACTTAATTTGGGTCATGCTTACCAGTAAGTAGAAAATAACATTCTGCTTTAAAATCTAGAGATATTAGGAACAGTTGTATTTTAACTGAATTATCTATATAGGCATATACTTACCTGTGTAAGGAGCTTTCCATGGGTGGTTAAACAACTACAATAACCTCAAGATGTTGCACCAAGAGTAGTCCTCTGATAGACATTGCTGACCAGTAGATACAAAGAAAATCACCTCAGGAAGAAAAGGAACAGTCATGTCTAGAAATGAAATTGAACCAGTAATCAGCAGGTCTAAGCCATGAAAAGCAGTATGGTAGCGTAAGTAAGAACATGGAAGGTATAGTTTGGTATATGTACAGGATGAGAGAGAAATCACTATTGTTGATGTGATCTGGAATCCTAGAATGAATGCAAAGACTCTGCTTATTTGCTCCCAGTACAGAAGTGTTATATAAAAATATCTAGTATAGTTCTGTCTTTAAGCTAAAAGCACTACCTTCTAAATCTTCACTTTAGTTATTCCTTCTAATGGTTCATATAATAAAATTACTTTCTTGCTCAAATAGCAGACACTTCCAATTTTGATGAGAGTAATGTCTTTCTAATTCATCTATTTTCTCTAGTGATACATCACATTACTTTGTTTTCCACCTTTACCATAGGATTTGACATGCTTTAGCTTGAAATTTTTTTCTCAAGTATTAAGTATCTGTCCTTAACTGATGTTGAGTGTTAGGGCCCATGGTCAGTCAGTGGAGCAGTTTTCTGGCAAATTTGAATGAAAAAGCAGCATTGTTTTCAGTTTTTTACTCTGAGCTTTTGATAATTTCAAATTGAACTTACAGAATATCAAACTTGAGTATAAGTAGACAATGTAAGTAATCTTAGTATTTTCTGCTATATTTGTTGATTTATATACATGCACATATTTATTTCCTTAATGTCCACATCAAGAATTAACTGTATATATTCATGTATTCATATATCTATCTACCTCATTACATAAAATCAAATGGCAATTTAAACTTTTTGAGGAAAATAATAAATTCATAAGCACAAATGATATTCTTATATCCATAATAAATTAATGTGGTTATATTCCTATGAAAAAGAAAAAAACAAATTTATCACATAAGTCAGAGAAACTGACAAAATAGAAAAGGTATAAAGTATTCAAAGAAAAGTCATCCCAGCTTAATAATATTGTACAAGTCCATTAAACTGTCTCCAGTGATTTGACTTAATCATCATGTCACATACTGTTGAGTGACCTTGGTCAAGTCGCATAGCCTCTTCAGGTCTCAGTCTTCCAGTCTTTGGAATTTGTCAAACTTAGTTAATTTCAGTGTCATTCACTGTCCCCAAGGTGTCTGCATTTTATGGTCTGAAAATGTACCACTAATGTTTATATGAAAAACTCTGTTTATATGAAATGATAATTGTAATATATACTTGGCACTCCATAAAACCATGGGAATGACTATTTAACAATAAAACATTTCAGTGATAAGCCTTCAGAAAATAGTATCAATCACAAAAGACACTCATAGAAGAGAAGTAAGAATAAGGTTAAGATGGAGGGTGAAATAAGAAGAAAGGTTATGTTAAAAAATACTAATAAAATTATGAGGCGCCTGGGTGGTGCAGTCGGGTGAGCTTCTGACTCTTCATTTCAGCTCAGCTTGCGATTCTAGGGTCATGGGTCAAGCCCCACATGGGGCTCCATGTGGAACCTGCTTAAGATTCTCTTTCCCTCTCCTCCTCTATCCTGCGTTCTCCCTCTCTCTAGAGAAAAAAATAACATCAAAGCTAAAAGAAAATACTAGTAAAATTAGTAAACATTGGGTAAAACGTTTAGACATCTTCATCTTAACCTGAATATGTATTTTATAATCTCAGTTTCAACAAAAGAAAACTTAGTTCTATATGGAGGACATCCTACAATGGTGGTATTTAACAGAAGCTCAATTTTTTCATGTCTTATGTACATTTTACTGAAACTTTTATTAAGTACCCTTACTACCAATTAGAGACACAATCACTGAAGCCAAGCCCCTGCTCTGATACCTGCTAGGTGTATGACATTAGGCAGGAAATAGGATCTCTTTGCCATTAAGTTTTTCACACAGCTTTTGGGAGGGTAAATGGGTTGGATATGCAAAGTTCCTGGCACAATATAAGTACTACAATAGTGCTAGCTGTTATGATTTCATAATTTGTCATTTTTTTTTCTTATATCAATAAAAGAAATTAGAAATTTTCATGCCTAATAACATTACATATTTAAGCCATGGTTTTCACTAGTTTAAGTGGCATTTTTTTGTTTCAACAGGTATGACTTGGTCATTTTTTAATGATTTTTGCTTGGTTAAATACAAATTTCCTTTTAACCATTACCTCATTTTAGGTAGAAGGAAGAAGAAAATGCATTCCTTAGACTCAGTTTACTATAACAGAGGCTTTGTAACAGGAAGCAAAACTGCCATATTCCAGATCTAGAATAAAGCATTTCATCCATTCACCCAATAAATAATCATTAAACACCTATGCACATGGTACTAAAAGTTCTGTTCTCAGTCTCATGTACATAAATATGAAACTGTCCCTGCCCTCAAAGAGTTTCAGGCTATAAAAGAGATACCACTTATTACAGGCACTAATATACTCCACACTAAAACTCCCTGAAAAAGTGCTTTCTTGAATATGTTATAGTCCTTTCTTCTCAATTTTTCAGAGAACTCATGGGAAAATCTCACAAAAAGCACCATATACAAGGGAGGTGTCATTTGGAATGCAGCAATGAAACATGGATAGGATAGAGTTGAACATTCCAGGCTGAAGGAATAGTCTAAGGAAAATCAAAGAAACAGTGATGTGAAGGCAAGAGCAATTAGATAGCACTGAATTCTCACAAATGACAAATTCACAAACACAAAATTTCCTTGATGATTCAAGAATACTAATTCATATTACACCTTAATAGAATAACTTCATTTAAGTGCTAATACAGAGAGGAAAAAACAAAACAAAACAAAACATAAAGCTCTTTGGGTAGACCTTTTCCAGTTTAAGAAGA
Organism: Panthera tigris; assembly: GCF_018350195.1. Lineage (NCBI taxonomy): Eukaryota > Metazoa > Chordata > Mammalia > Carnivora > Felidae > Panthera > Panthera tigris. The sequence goes on along the minus strand of NC_056668.1, from coordinate 38,692,303 downwards.
ATTGATATTCTTTGAGTTCATGGACTCATAAAAAAATAAATACATTTTCAACAAGAGTAAAGAAAGCTCTATATTTAGGTTACAGTAAAGGAGAGATTAAATACAAAGATGACTTTAAAAACCATTTTCTAACTACGTAGTGCAGTATTTTCTAGTAGCGTGGAATTACTTTTAGAATAGTAACTCAATCAGTTTTGGTTTATGCTTAAAACCTTTTTGTTACTAACAGGAAAAGAGTAAGAATTGAGGTAAACAAGATGGTGTGCCTTGAATTGAAAAGGAGTTTTATTTCTTTTTATGATGTTCTATTACTGCTAAGCAATCCAATAAAACCTAGCAACTGGAAAAGAAAAAAAACATTAGTGAAGCATTTTAAAATATTTTGTTGGGAATGAAGGAAAGAAAGAAGGCCTGCAAGGAGAAAAATGGGGAGAAGAGATAAGAAAAGGTTATGAAGATAAAATATTTTTCACAATAATTTAGCATGTTCATATATATGAAACAAAAATATTATCCTTGAAAGATTACTTGCTCTAGTGGATTTAATGGGCATTGTAAAGGAAACTGGTGGCATTGTTCTCTTACTAAAATTCAAGGCCACTGAGAAAACATATCTTTTCCCATGGAAATGAGCAATTTCACAAACCTTCTAGAGAGCATATGGTCACCACTAATCTAGTGACTTAATCCTTTCCTTTGGGTCTTTCATTCTATTTCAGGTTATCTATCCTTTGCCTCCAGGCAGGACTACAAGTAAGCCATGTAAGACAGATGGGTTTCTAGCCCAGTCAAGATTTCTAGGGAAGTCATTTCCACAGCCTCTCAACATTAATCAAAATAACCAGCCCCACAATTGAGGAGAATAGCAAAATATCCCAGGTACGCAACAGTTTTTAATAAAGTGTTATCTGATTCCACATCTGACAATGGTTCCTTTCCTAACAAGACGTAGGAATCTAAAACAGTGTAAAATATATACCAGGAGATTTGATTCCAAACAACCTATTAAATCTCTATATTTTCAAATAATTTTTCTGGCTGTCAACATAAAATCTAATTGGTAAAGAAACACAAATAAAATACTTTGCCTACTATATCAGGCTCTTTACAGGTACACATCTATGCTCTTTAAGGTCTTAAAGTCATAATGTTGATTTTTTCCCACAATCAATTTAATCCTCAAAACAATTGAAATTTTATCTAATGACAATGTGAAATTTTACAAAGGGAAAGTATGTCCCACAAAGTAAAAGTTTAGGAAAATATGGACAAAATCAACCTGCTTAACTGACTTTCAAAACATTTTTCCTTATATTTAATAGCTAATTTAATATTTTTATCTTTCTCAAATACTTGTTAACAAGTTCTGTGTCCAAACACTCAACCCCAGGCTTTGTAGGCATTAATTTCATTCTATAGTATCATGTCTAAATCCAACACATTCATAAAAGTCTTTTTAAAAATGACTCATGCAAAATGATGCCTCCTCCTATCCACTGTGAAAACATTAACCAGCAGTCTTTATCAAACTATATTGTATTTACTGCTTAATATAGCTCAATATGACAATTATAATGCATGCATCAACTCATTTGTTCCAAAAGACATCCATCCCATAACTAAATACTAATATCCCCAGTTTTAAAATGGAAAAAAAAAAAGATGAATGGAAATAGTAACACTTACTAACAATTTATTTGGGCCTTACTATGTCTTAGGAACAGTTCTAACATAATTCATAAATAATTTTTTCTATTATAGTAACCGGTTGCCCAATGAAACAGATTAGTGACAAATATTTTCAAAGTAGTGTCTTTTTTTTCTCCATTTGACATTGTTGAAAAGTTAATTTCAGGACAGTGAAAAAAATAACAATGGAATTTTCTTCATAGAGTTAGTGCTGTATGAAAGATGGATAGTCTGAAGTAGTGATTCATATTTAGAACCAATTACTGAATTAATACAATATTGATATTATATTGAAACTCCTAAACAATGCAAGAATACTGATCTTGATGGTAAAGAAGGTGAGAGGAACCTTTTGTAGGCAATGGATAGGTTTATGGCACAGGTTAATTAATAGAGTTTCAGGGACTTATATCCTCTCTAAACTCATCATGTCGTTGTATTAAACAGGTACGGCTTTTTTGTACGTCTATCATACTTCAATAGTTTCACAGTCTCTGTACCTGACTGTTAGTATATTATCTCTAAACAATATACATGTATACATATTATACACTCACCATACCCACTTACCCATGTGGAGTTACTAAAATAGTTAATCTAGGTAAATGATCGATCCAATTTTTAAAGTTATTTATTCACTATAATAAATATGATGAAACTAATGGAACTTCCAAGACAGATTTCTTCAGCTCAATTTCAGAGTAATATAAATTACTATAGTTTAGTAAATTCTTACCAATTACGCTAATGATTTTAGAGCCCTGTAGTAGAAACTGAAATTATTGATAAACACTGAACAATTATCTTATGAAAGAAAAAGTGTCACTTGTTCCTGCCTTTTTCCAAAAGTTGATGTGATATCACTTTCAATCATATTCTCTATTTTAATTATCTAAAAATTAAATCTATAGGTATGTAATAAAAAGTCACTATAAGGCATATAACAAAAAGCTGAGAGACACATCAGGATTTTTAATCATAGGTAGAAGGCTTATCTTCCTGCTGCTGCTCTGAAATTTTCTACAGATTTCAGAATAAGTGGGATTTCAGACAGAAGAAAGTATGTTCAAATGTCAGTTTAACTTGTACTTTTTTTCAAAATATACATCAAGAATTCATCATGTCCAAGATCAAATAGACTTTTAACAAGTTCTCTTTCAAAGAACTCTATCTTCATTTAAAAAAAAAAAATTAAATGTTTATTTACTTGCAAGAGACAGAGAAAGAGCATGAACAGAGGAGGGACAGAGACAGAGATGGAGACACAGAATCTGAAGCAGGCTCCAGCCTCTGAGCTGTCAGCACAGAACCCAACGCACAAGCAGTGAGTTCTGACCGGAGCTGAAGTCAGACGCTTAAACCAGTGAGCCACCCAAGCATCCCAAAGAACTCTTAATATCTTCATAAAGGAAACAATGTAGATTATACAAAATGTTTGAAGTTTAGGTAAGTAAAATGCTCTGCAATTTACAAAATGACTTTTTTCTCCACACTTGCTGATACTTAAGTGGTGCATGCTACCTGATTTCCCCTTATCACTAATTACCTTTTTAATAAACAATTGCTAGGATAAACAGACACCTATTTCAGTTTGATTGGGACACCTGCCAAAAATTTTTATATAGGCGTTTTTCTTCCCTTACAATATCTTAGCAAACTTATAAAGGAATTCTTTTTTTTTTTTATCCAAGCTTTAAGCCATGTAAACTAATCTCATATTGAAGAAAAATCTTTCTTATTTGATACCGCTGCGAATTCTGTTAACTACAAATGCTTCATTCTAGGAATGGATTTGGGCTGAATATGATGCATTTTCTTCCCTGGAATTTGGGTTTGGATTTTTTTTTTAAGATAAAAGATTATTATTGGTTACCTGTCTTGGTTCCTTGATTCCTATATTGACTATTCTCCAAAGTAATTTTCATTAAGCCTTACAGTGTGACCCTGCCACACCTTCACTGCTTTGTGTTTGCTTCAGTCAGTACCCTCAGACTCAGAAATGTGTAGAGAGAGAGATCCTTCTGTGATTGATTTAGGGAAGCAGGTGGAAAATTTTGTGACCTGACTTTTTTTTTCCTGCAAGTCTTCTCTTTCAAGTCCCTTAATCTGATATAAAGGACATGGTAGTCTGTAATCACACTCTAATCTCTATTGGTCTAAATCCAAATAATTTCCTTCCGCACCCTGCTTGGTTGAGACTTAAATCCCTTATTATTCAATGATCCTATTTTTAAACTCTGCTTGGGAAAGCAGTGGTGACTTTTGATGCTAATCCTATTCAGTCCACTGACTCTATCCCCTTCAGGGAAATGGCCAGGGATTTTTAAGGGGGTAAGTATATAGCAGCTGTACAACAAGAAAAAGAGGAAAGCTAAGTTAGAATTTTCAAAACTACAGAGGATAATAAAAATAAAGCCTTTATATTAAAACCCACATGTATTTATTCTGATGAGCAATCTATTCATTCCATTGGAAATAGCTAGTTAAATCCTTTACTCAGAGTTTTTCATTGCCTAAGAGTTCATAGTTATAGGATTGTAGGATAAGCAGTTGATTTTATATTCAAGGCAACAGCACTGGTAAGTCCTCAGACACTTCCAAAAGAAAACTGAATCGGACCATATTCAGATTCTAAATAAATGTTAATTAATATAATAATCCTTAGGATTTTCTTTGCCTTCCCATTTGGAAGTTACAAATGACCAAAAAAATACATAAAATACAATGCAGGAGACAAAGCTCTGAGCTGGGTGTCAGAACACCGGGCTTCTATGTCTGAGACTCCCATCATGGTCAAATAAGTGTATAAAGCTTAAATTATAAACCAATTTTTAATAAAAAGGAGCTCAGATAAATAATGATGAAGCCATTTTTAGCATTAAAGACTATGAAAGGCACACCTCTCATGAGCAGTGTTTCCATCCCTCTTGGCCACATTACAAAGGGCCTAGCACACTACCTTTTGCCAAGAGATAACGAGCCCTCATATCCTAGCTGGGCTCATCACCCTGTGTGGGAATATCTTAGCATGTTTCAGATTCAGTGTCTACTACTTTGTTCTGTTTAAGTATATGGCACCTAGCCAACCATCTTGCCACACCTGTCCCCTTTGAAAAGAGGATGGGATCCTAGTGCTCTACAAAAACAATTCTTGTAGGTCAAATGCCTGTGTTGGCTGCCAAAAGAGACCTGCTGGCCGCAGGGAACTAACTAATGTTGCCTATGGAAGCTGCTCTTGTTGTGTCTTCTCTGAGTACAGCACTGTTACATCCATTACTGGACCACAGTGTGTTTTCCGTACACACTCCAATACCAACAGGCAGTGGGCAGAAGCGTTCAGCTTTCTACTCCTGGAGATAAGTAACAAGATGCCACTTGCTTCACCAAAATTTGTCCTAAAATAATGACTTGATGGACTTGTGGTGAGAATTTAGCTAATACAAGCCTGGTCATGAGTAGCAATAATTTTGGTCCTTTTTCTTGTCATGCCATTACATTGTTAGTCCTTCTAGATGGCATGACCTTCTCTCTGTATCACTTCATTTATCATTCTTTAAGCCTTAACATTTAACAAAATTTTCTTTTTCCCTTCCCAAAGGATAACCTTGGCCAATCCACAATGTGTACTAATCACATTGTTTTGTAATTGTGTACTGATGGACAAACTAACTTTTTCTATTACAATATGAGCCTTATGAGGACAGGATTCATGCCTTATAATACACATGATATTAACATGTATCTTAAAGGTATTATTCAAAAACTTCTTGCAAATGAATACCCGAATGAATGCCTGGATATTCTGATATTTCCTTTCTCAGATCTTCTCTTAAAAAAAAAAAGGAATTTGTGATCCCTTAATATTTATTTTTGAGAGAAAGAGGGAGACACAGAACCCAAAGCAGGCTCTGAGTTGTCAGCACAGAGTCCAACATTTGGCTAGAACTCGTGAACCACAAGATCATGAACTAAGCCTAAATTGGAAGCTTAACCGACTGAATTAAGTATCCCCAAGAATCACAAATTCTTATAAATCAGAAAATAGTCTTTCTTAAGCTACATTGCATAGTGTTTATGAGCCCAAGTTTGTAAACAGACTGAGGTTTGAATACTGCTCTCTTTCCAGCTAAGTGACATTAGGAGGTCTCAGACCTTTCTTCACAACTTCACATATTCTCATCTTCTATTAGAACACCATTATTTTTCCCAATATTTACATTTCTTTTACATATAAAAATAGATTCTAGCACATAGCTAATAAACCATAATACTTTTTTACATTTAAAAATATATCTATGGTTTGTATCCTTAACAAGTGAAATGTATGTGATTGGATTCCACTTGGCTTCTTAAGTAAAATCCTGGAGGGGTGCCTGGGTGGCTCAGTCGGTTGGGCGCTTGACTTTGGCTCAGGTCATGATCTCGCGGTCCGTGAGTTCGAGCCCTGCGTCGGGCTCTGTGCTGACAGCTCAGAGCCTGGAGCCTGTTTCAGATTCTGTGTCTCCCTGTCTCTCTCTGACCTTCCCCCATTCATGCTCTGTCTCTGTCTCAAAAATGAATAAACGTTAAAAAAATAATAAAATCATGGATAGAAGTAGAGTTACATGTGTGTTTTCTGACTTCTGGTGCTGGCTAAGATAGAGCAAACCCACTCCATCCTATCCCCCTGCCACCACTTTTACAACTAAAAATCTGGACACAGTACACAAAGTAGCTACACCAGGACTCTCAAAACTGAACAGTGGCAAACAGATTGGATGAAAAGTCAGCACTTGCCGACTGACTGGGAGAGTGGTCAGTTTTCTGTTGCCTGCCTTCCTTTCTTACCTGGCTTTGTTTCACCTGAGTGTGGTCTGAACTGAAGAACTGCAGAGCAGGCAGAGAAGGAAATCTTGTAGGGAGAGCCCTTCTGTTTTTCCAGGAGACCAGGGGATTTGAAATCCCAGAGGTGAGAGAAAAATATACGTTTTTTTCTCTGATCCCTACTCTCAGGCCAGCCCCACTCACAAAGCTGAACTGCCATGGTGCTATGACAAGGGCTCCTAAAACACATAAAGAGACAAAACACTTGTCTTTAGCCAGAGAAACCCCTGTGATATGAAGTACGTGTAAAGAATCACCATTATTTTATTCTCATTGTTTGACATCTTCTCTCAAGGATGGACCCAGTCATATATAATTGTGTGACAGGACAGGGGATAAAATTCTGAGAGAAATTATTTTTCCATCCAGAAGAGCTAGGGAATGAGGCCCTGGGTACTAGAAATTGTGAATAAAATACTGAAGAAGAGTAGGCTAGATTCCCTAGCCCTGTGTATGAACAAATACATGGACCTTGACTCATCACCAAGATCAACACCCAATAACAGAGTGTAGTGTTTCAGAATTGAACTGTGATATAAAATTTCCACCAAATATTTTAGTCCCAGATGAAGTCCTGAGTAACACAACTGCTAATTTTGAAGGCACACTGACATTGGAACTACTGCCACTAAAGATGAAATAAAATTTGCCTTCTGAACTTGCCATGTCATTTGCCTTTTAAAAGAACAATGATGCAACAAACAACATTCTCCAGAGGATTTGACAAATGTCCAAAGTACAATAGGAAATAACACTATACCAAAGGGTTGTGGGATAAAAATCTGACTAATCATCAAGTGCAAACACCATCAGTTGTCAACCCAGTATTGCCAGCACAAAGACTGTAGTATCAATCTGTTAAGATTAAACACTCTTGAATGGAAAGTAGAAGTTCATAGCAGAAAAAACATAAATCATAAGAAATATGAACAGAAATTTTAGAAATATATATATATATCTGAATTTAAAAAAAAAAAGTTAAATGGCCTCAATATCAGAATAGAGGCGCCAGAACAAAAACATCAGTGAATCCGAAGATCAGTAGAAATTTTCAAATACAAAGAGAATAAGATTGAAAAATTAATGAAGTAGCCTCTTCATTCCTATTCAGTACATGCAGAACGTTCTAAACAGTACAGCAAGGAAAGAAAAAAAATTATAAAATAGGGGTTGGAAAAAATGAAATAAAACCATCCCTATTTATAGACAACACATAAATCTCATGGACTCTACACAAAAAGCTCCTAGAACTAATAGGTGAATTTAGCAAGATGGCAATATACAAGCTCAATAGTACAAAAATCAGTTGTTTTTACAAATAGAATTAAAGACTTGGAAATAAAAAGGTCTAAACAATATCATTTACAAGACCACACAAAAACAAAAGATTTAGCTATAAATCTAACACAATATGGTCTTGGTCTGTCTGCTAACAACTATAAAACACTGATGAAAGAAATAAAAAAAGACCTAACAAGTAGAAAGACATACTAAGTTTGTGATTGGAAGACTTACTGTTGTATCAATAAACCTCAAATTGACCTATGTCAATGTAATCTAAATCAAAATCCAAGTATATTTTGAAGATATTAAAGAGACTACTCTAAAGTGTATATGGAAAAGGATAAAACAGTTGAATTCACACTTGATACTGGCTTAATACAGAGTAATCAAGGCAGTGTGGTATTGTCCAAAGTATGCACATATAAATAGAACAAAATGGTGAGTTCTGAAACAGACCCAACATATATGATCAACTGATTTTTGACAAAGGTGAAATCATAATTTTAGGTGAAAGGATAGTCTTTTCAACAAATGGTGCTGGAAAAATTGAGCATTCATGCACAATTGATACTTGACCCATATTTCACATTTTAACAGAAATTAACTCAAATTAGACCATAGATGTAAATGTAAAACTTAGGAAACAGGAAAAAATCTTGTGGCCATGTTTTAGGCAAAATATTTTTAGATATGAGACCAAAAGTATGATCCCTCTAAAAATGTTGATAAATTGAACTTCCTCAAACACATAACAAAAAAAAAAGCAACAACAGTATTAAAACTGAAAATAAAAATATTGGTGAGGATGCAGAGCAGCTAGAAGTCTCACATGTTACCAGTGAGAATGCAAAATAATAGAGCCTCTATATAAAGGAGCTTGGTAGTTTTTTACAAAGTTAAAAATACATGAATATTTATGTAGTTTGTAGATACCTACCTAAGAAAAATGATAATATGTCTGTAATGTATAAAGCAGTTTTCTTTTTAATTGCAAAAAACTAGATACCATCCCATTTTTGTTTGATTAAAAAAAAAAAAAAAAAACCTGGCACATCGATATGATGAAACACTACTCAACAATAAAACACCATGGATATATCACAAATGAACTGTAAGTGAAATACACCACACTAATAAGACTATAAACCATATGATTCCATTTTTATGTTATTCTGGAACATCATAAGAATGGAGAAATACTATGGTATCTAGGATTTAAGAGTAAAGGGAATGGTCTACTATAAAGAAGCAACACCAGGCAATGCTTCGGTTGATGAAACTGTTCTTCATCTTTTTTGTAGAGGTGGTTAAATGATATACACTTACCAAAAGTCACACAACTGTAACCAGAAATAAGAGAATTTTATAATAGGTAAATATTAAAAGTTGTCATTTTCTTAACTGCAATGTCTGTTTTTAAGTTTTCTAGCTGTATCGTCTTTTCCATTTATTTACTGAAAAAGTATTAGTGGTTGTAATATGCCAAGTACTATAGAGAAACATTTAAAAAAGGAAGATATTTTTGCCTTCACGGAACTTACTTTCTGGTGAGAAGAAACAGTGAACATGGATATGAAGCGAAATATAGGATATGTTATTTGATAAAAGTTGAGAAAAAAATAAAGCAGGGGAAATAATTAACAAGTTTGAAAGTGGTTAAATTATTACATAGAATAGTCAGGGAAGATCTCACGTGCCAAAGAAAATCTCACTAAGGAGGCAATATTTTAATTAATACTGGATCATCATGCGTTCTCTCTCGTTTGCATTCTATCAACAGCTGAGGAATGGTGAGAAATCCGTGATAATAAAGGAGAAAAATTCAAGAAATAATAGTAAATATCCTTTCATCCATAAGATTACATTTTTAAGAATCACTCCCAAACCACCTTTAAATTTATAGCCACACTTTGTGCTATATTGCTCTGATAATCCTCAGATGGTCACATCTCTTGTTATTAGGAAGCAGTGGTATAGAATTGAAACAAGTGTTTCAATAAAATATATGGACAGTTTGATTGTTGATATGACATTTATAAGCATGGGAAATAATGTCATATTTTTATGTTATTTCATGATAATTCTGGCAGCACTAATGATATTACACAGTAATACTAAATATATATGGGTAAGAAAAAGCACAAATTCAAAACGGCAGAATCAGGTCTTATTTTGAAGGAGAAGATGCCTTATTTAAAGGGTTACTGAAAAAACTAGAAGGTAATAAGGTCCAGAGGCATTGAAAACATGAATCCCAACTCAAACACCAATATAAAAATACATACGAATTAATAATTAATTTTTAATGAATGCAATTTAATAGGGATAATTTCAAGCAGCTATTTAAGCCATAAATACTTAATACAATTTTTAATACTCTATCATAATTTTCATTATAATGTTATTAAATGTTCATACATTTTATTAAAATTTTAAAAATTTGTATTTGAATTTCAAAGCATAATATCCTTTTGACTGGTATATTGTAGTAATGCAGGAAACTTGGGTAGGGTTGATTACTTTATAAAGTATTTGAATCTTTTTAATTTTATAGAAAATACTTCCATTAAAAATACAGCTTATAAATTTATGCTTTTAAGATTAAAGCATGAAAATACAGCTCATCCCCCCCATTAAGAAAAAAAAAAAACAAAAAACAGAGGCCACTCTTCACAGAGAATCAATATTGCAACAAATCTTGGACTTGTAATAGCAGTTGAGTAATCGGCACTTAATTGTTTTTTTAATGTTTATTTTTGAGAGAGAGTCAGAGTGTTTATTTTTGAGAGAGAGACAGGGAGGCACAGAATCTGAAGCAGGCTTCAGGCTCTGAGCTGTCAGCACAGAGCCCAATGCAGCGCTGGAACTCATGAACTGAGAGATCAAGACCTGGGCCAGAGTTGTACACTTAACTGACTGAGCCACCCAGGCGACGCCAGTGTTAGGCACTTTACAGTTTAATTGCTTTGTGGATGCTTCTGACTTTTCCATTTCTGCTCTGAATTTTGCCTAATTTTTCATCTCTTCTTATGAAGATAAATTTAAGCTTTTATTTTTTGTGCCAGTGTGTGCATGAAAGGAGGCCCATAAACTTTTTTGCTCTATTGTGGTTTTGTTTCCTTTAAAAATTATCACTGATAATTTTAGGATATTTTTTTCCTGTTCTCTCCATTTAGTATTGTAAAATCAAAGAGAAAAGGGTCTGAGGGGGATAGACTTAAATACTGGAACTTCAATACAGGAATATCAGGTCTTTGTTCACCATGCCCCAGCAATACCCTAGCTTCATCTGGTGTAGAATAATAAGGTCCAAAGACCCAGTACCAATGATCCTTTAATAGATAATGGCTTCCTAGTATTTAAAGATGCTGAGGCAGCTCAGATAAAGGTTGGTGATAGCCTGCTTACATATTACAAATTCTTAATTGACCCTCAAAAATCTGAGCATTAGATACTGCAGACATTGTAATTTTCCTTATGTTACAATTCAGGATGCTAAGGCTCAGAGAACATAGATAGTGTGCCAGAAATCACCCAGCAAGGAAAAAAAGTCCTGGGAATTACAGCCTGAGCCTTTAGTCCCCCATCCTTCAATCTCAGGCTTTATTTGCACAACTCTACATTGTACCATTTCCTCATTTAAATTTTTTCAAATATTTATTTTGAGAGAGCATGCACGTGAGTGATAGTGGAGGTTCAGTGAGAGGGAAAGAGAGAGACTCCCGCGCTGACAGTGTAGAGCCCCACCTGGGGCTGTACCCCACTAAGTGCAAGATCATTACCTGAGCTAAAATTAAGAGCCCTGGCTTAACTGACTGAGCCACCCAGGCTCCCCTTTTCCCAATTAAAATAAGATATACTGAAAGAGATTCTACTAGACTCCACCATCAAATAATTCTTGCTCTGGTGTTCATAAGATACCTGAACTTGACTTTATTACTTCAATTATTATATATGAACTTACCAAACCATATGCATAGTCTGATAAGATAGGTGAAATAACTGGATTGTCAGAAGTTGTATGGGATCAAAATAGCAACAAATCATATAAATTAAAGTTAATTTATTCTTTTATAATGGGGTAAAATTCAACCTCAATGTTTGTATGTTTGACTATATATAGCTCTCTTAATTTATAAAAGACTATTTGTTTGCTTGAGTCACCTATCGGCCTGAATATCTAAAAGGGAACAAAAAATCATCCAGATCTCAACTTTACGTCATCATTTTTTTGACCACACTACCCTCTCATTTCTCAAAATCTATAGCTTAATTTCCTTTCCCATTATTTGAGTCATAATATCTATATTTATACTACTGATCTCTGTGTATCAATGTTCCTAAACAAATATTAAATCATATAAGAACAGAAACAATGTGGGGTGCCTGGGTGGCTCAGTTGGCTGAGCGTCGGACTTCGGCTCAGGTCATGATCTCGCCATTCGTGAGCTCGAGTCCCGTGTCAGGCTCTGTGCTGACAGCTCAGAACCTGGATGGAGCCTGCTTCGGATTCTGTGTCTCCCTCTCTCTCTGCCCCTCCCTGCTCACCCTCTGTCTCTCCCTCTCTCTCAAAAATAAATCAACATAAAAAAGAACAGAAACAGTGTTTTATAACTACTTATACATACTTCAAATACGTGCTAATTGAGTGGTTTAAAGTAGACCTGGCAGCGTATATACACATACATATGCACGGATTTCACTGCCTTATTTCAATATTCCATAATCATTTAATGAGCACAACTTCTCTTGTTCCTGTCTACATACCTGTTTCCTGCATTCATTTTTCAGAGGGATTATTATATATTTGAACAACAAATTAATAGCAAAAAAAAAAAAAATACAGCACCAAATTTCTCTGTATTTTAATTAGGATGCAGTCATGGTATGTATGGTAATATCATTAGTTGAATTTTTACGTCCCATTACTGTAAACTCCAGTTTTAAAAAGCCACCTCTCTGCATAAAGTTTACGTTATGAACAAATAAACACCAATTAAATCTTCCCTATGTATGTTTCACATCTTTTTAATGTAATTTGCTTTATTACAGTCTGCACTCAGTTGTTATTATGGCTATTACTCAGCTGCTACTCAATAAAGGTGTTGTTCTTATAAGTTTTATGATATTTTTCATTGAGAGAATTTACAAACACAAATAAATGCATACTTAAACATTCTGCATCAATACTGGCACTTAGAAGAAATTTGAATGCTTTTGACAAAAAAAAAATTATTTGTTTATCCCAAGAGTGCTATAGATAATAAAATTTTTACTAGACTAACAGGAATCACAGAAGAGTTAAGTAGTTAGAGGACTGTATTTTATATGGAGATTTCAGTTAAGTCCCATCTTAATTGTTAATTACCTAGAATATTAAGTAAGTCATACTCTGGCTAAGCTCCTTCATCCATAAAATGATTACGTTGAGTGGGGAAAAGACAGATTAGTTAAAATTAGTGTAAAGTTAACTGCCTAATTATTTATGAGAAAGTAAACCCAAATACCAAACTTGCTCCTTAAGTTAAAATAGTTTCTGTAGGCTTAAGGATTTAAATATAAATTAAAAAACATAAAAGAACTAAAATTAAAAGTGATTTTATTTCTGTTGCATATTTTAGAATTGGGGAAATTTTTTATAATCATGACTGAGAACTCAATCAGACTATATAACTTTTAACAAAATATAAACATTTTAAAGAGGCAAAGTGGAAAAACATATACAAAACAAGAAATGCCTAATGTCTTTAATGTGGCAAAAGGCTCTTAATATTTTAAAAACTCAATAAAAAATGGGCACAAGATTAATAGAAGTTTAGAGAAAAACATGTACATGCATATGTAGATGTATATGTAAAAAAAACATGCTTTTCAAACTTCTGGTATAGGTCATGTGGCAAAAGTTTTGCCTACTAAATACATCTGGAAATTGAAGATAAACTTATTATAAAATTCTAATTTAGTTTATAAAAAGAGCAGGAGGAGAAGGAAAAGGAAAAAAAGAGAAAGGAAACAAAAACAGAAGGCAGATGTCATTACCCAGGGAAGCATTTGTCCACCTACAAAAACTAGTGGATAAGCTTTAATTTCACAAGGACAGCTGAACAGGCTATGAGTTTCTGGAAGGTCAAGAGTTAGATATGTGGCCAACTTTGAAAAGCTTCCAAATTAGTGAATAGCTAGATTAAAAAAAAAATCACAGGGGAAGGGAGATACTACGAAACTTTTATCTTTTTTTGTTGGGAATTTGAAGACTGGTGACTCTCCCAATGCCACTCACAGATAGGTGGTAAATCTTTCTAATAATTTCCAGTATCTGGAAATTCTGACACTAAGAAATCAATGTAAAATTCTGTTCTAAGCAAATGTGATGGTTAATTTTATGTATCAGTTGGCCAGGTCATGGCATCCAGATGTTTGATCAAATTTCACAGATGTTTTTGTGAAGGTATTTTTTGAATGGAATTAACACATTTAAATCAGTAGACTCTGGGCGCCTAGGTGGCTTAGTCGGTTTAGCGACTGACTTCAGTTCAGGTCATGATCTCACGGTTTGTGGGTTCAAGCCCGCATCAGTCTCTGTACTGACGGCTTGGAGCCTAGAGCCTGCTTTGGATTCTGTGTGTCTCTCTATGCCCCTCCTCAACTTGTGCTCTCTCTTGAGATCGCTCTCAAAAATAAATAAATGTTAAAAAAAATAAATAAATCAGTAGACTCTGAGTAAAGCAAACTGCCCTCCGTAATGTGGGTGGGCCTCATCCAATCAGTTGAGGCCTTAAGAAAAAGACTGACCTTCCTCAAGAGAAAGGAATTCTGCTAACAGACTGCCTTAGAACTTGAACTACAACACTTCCCTGGGTGTGTTCAGACTGCCAGTCTATCCTTCACATTTTGGACTTGCCAGCCTCCACAATCACATGAACTCATTCTTTAAAACAAAACTTGCCATGCATACACATCCTATTGGTTCTGTTTCTCTGGAGAACCCTAGTTAATACAAGAGGTGATATATTTGTAAATACAAAGAGAAACATTTGCAAAACCACTCTGAACAGATGCACCATAATCCAGACCATGGAGACTCACATGAAAACAAAACAACCAAATAACAACCAGAAAGTTTTCTAAGAACTCAACTCACAAACATAATAAAGATAAAACATATTAATTAAAATCACTAGGAGGCACAGAACATGTTAGGTACAATATGATATAATTTATGTAGCATTATAGTAATCGAAAACATAAACTAAAATACGTATATTTAATATTATTCTGATCATAATGGAATAATTGTGTTTAGGAGGATGAAAAACTCTCAGGTGGATTGGAGACAGACCAAATAGAAGCAAATAGAATTTTCATTAAAAATGAAAACATATAGACAGTGAAATTAAAAAAAAAAAAACCTCAAATGTGATATATTGTAAATCAAAGAGTTGAAAGAAAATTGGAGAACTGGGTCATCACACTAATTAACTAGAAGGCAACAGAGATGGAAAATATGACTAAATAGTGAAGAGTCACTAAGGGTAAAATGAGATATTCTAATACGCACTTGAGTTCTCAAAGGAAAGTATGAAAAAAGAGGCAAAATTTGAAGATAACACATGATGCAAACATTCCTTATTTATACTCTTGTCATGTCATAATGTAACTACATAATAATAAAATATAGAAAATAGTATTAAATCCACTGGGAAGCAAGTTGGCTTATTTGCAAAGGGATAAGACTAAAACTTGAATTGTCACTCACTCCATCAAAAGGGGACAAAACATTTTCAACATGCTGAATGAAAGCATATATAAATCTGGTAGTCTATACTCTGGTAAATCACTACTTAAAACGGAAGTTGAAAATGGAGTTTCTAATGGAAACTGAATAATATTTACTGCTTCTGGACCCTATTATTCACCTAGTATTTACTGAAAGAGTCATATTAGTTGTTAAAACATTGAAATAATTTCCTATTACTTTGAAAACAGCTGATGCTCTAAAACTTGTGATTGCCTTTCTCTGAATGATAGACTAGGAGAAACAATGTTAGTCACAAAAATTGTTAAGCATTTGGTTAAAAATGAATCAGGAACTGACTGTATAAAATAGGAATAATTATACAAATCAGTATTTAATTCTATCTTATTTTTAGAGTCTAAAGTGTTAGACAAAAGTATTATGTGAGAGAATAAAACATACTTTTAATAATACCATAATATGCTTACATTTTTAATTTTAGAGATACTAACTTTATCTTTTGCTAAATATGCACATTAAAAATTAATAAAAATTAACCATTAAAAGCAAGTCTCTAAAATTGCAAAGCATTACTAGCAAACAAGCTACATTATCTGACCACAGAATAGTTTTAAAAATCAATAATAAAATAGTAATCAGCATGTCTTTGGGAATTTGCAAAACACACTTAAATTATTCATCAATGAAAATAAACCTTAAATTGTAGGTTAAAACTATTCAGAATTCAACCATGAAATCCTGACAGAACACCTGTGAAATGTAAATGATACACAAAAGACTTTAGTGAAAATAGTCAAGACATAAAATGGGAAAAAAACAAATGGATATAGATTAAAAAATGATTTTAAAAAGTACAAATAATGTTGAAAACATGAAACAGATGATTTCCTAGACAAAATATGAATTTCCCCAACTTACTGAAAAAGTAAGATATAATCTCAATAGTCCTATGCCATTAGAAAAATTGAATATTAAAAGTTTTCACTTTTCCTTATTCATTTCCGACAACATACATTTTAAAAATATCTAGATCCAGCTATTTTATAAGAGATTATTTTAAAGTTTTTTAGAAACAGGCATTTGTCTTATTCAAATTATTTCAGACATTAGGGGATAAAACAGAAATCTATCCAAATAATTGTAACTTTGATATCAAAACTAGATAGGGGCACTATGAGAAAAATTACAGATAAATTTCATGTAAAAATACAAGTATAAAAGCTTCAGACACAATTTTAAATAAAGTATTAGCAAGTCAAAATTATTTGAGGAATACAAGATTTTACATTTAACATATTTAAGAAAAAAGTATCTCAATAGATGAAAGAAAACTATTTTATAATATTCAACATTTCTTTAAGAAAAAATATTAAATTAATTTTGGTAGGCTGAAAAATGACTCTGAAGTTATCTAAACCCTAACCTCTGGACCCTCTGTGCCCTCATATGAAAAAGGATCTGGATATGGGATATGATAACCATACTGGATTAGAGATCAGGGCCTAGATGGAATCACAGTGTCCTAATACAAGGAGGCAGAGAGATACTTTACTGCAGAACAATAAGTGATGTGATGATGGAAGCAGCTATTAGAATGACATGCTTTAAAGATGAAGAAAGAGGCCACAAACCAAGGAATATAGGCAGCCTCAAAAGCTGAAAAAGGTAAGGGAAATCATTCCTCTCCCAGAGTCTTCCGAAGAAGCCAGCCTGCCATCACCCTGACTTGAACACAGTGAAAATGATTTTGGACCTTGACCTCTAGAACTGTGAGACAATAAATTTATGGTATTACTTCAAACACTAAATCTGCCGTAATCTGTTGCCATATTAGCAATAGGTAACTGACAAAATAATATGTGGGTGCTTTGCATATCATTTCATCGGCACTACAAATCACTTAAGAAAGGAAGGACAGATCAGAGAATGTTCTGAGACAATTTACTGTCTACATGGGAAAATACAATGTTAGATCCCCAACTCATTCTGTTTGCAAGAAATTAGGGAAGATTTGTTTTTATCAAAGCTAAATGTGCACTATAACCGCAAAAAAAATTAGAAAAATATGAAATAACTTTATGCCCTGGTATAAGAAAAGATAGTTTAAAAAAAAAAAAAGAATAAAAACATAAAGGAAAATAACGTTAATTCTGCACCAAAGGTAATATATCACCATAAAGACCAATTTATTTATTTATTTCTGGATAGCAGATTACTATTCAGAATAGATGTATATTTGTTATATGTGATATATTTACAAGCAATAAGGAAAAGCAAAAAATTGGGGGGAGTAGTGGGGATATGACAAAACAAACAAACAATCCCCTAAAAAAAGAAAGGGTATCCACATGGATAAAACAAATTTGAAAGACACCTAATCTTGCTGTTAACCAGGCAAATGTGTAATAAAATAGTAATAATTATGTACAATTTTACTGTCATCAGTCTGGCACAACTAAAGAGTTAGTGAAGGTACAGGGAAGTAGTTCTGGGGGGGGTGGTTAAATTGATACAATCATATTAAAAAGAAATTTAGCAATACTAGTGTAATTGAAATACACATACGTGCATCCTTTGGCTTGGCAATTTCTCTTTTTTATGGTGATGGCATTTCTAAGTGAAAAAGTGAGAAATAACCTTATTGTCCCTTAGGGAATGAAGAAATCATTCCAATGAGAATGGACAATACAATTCACATGAATGAACTAGATCAAAAAGAATTTATATGAGTAGGTATCAAAAATGAAATGTTGAGTCAAAAAACCCAGTTTTCAAAAGGACACATACAGTATGATTCCATTTATATCAAATTTTAAGATATACATATTTCATGAATACTTATATTTGTGTTAAAAGTACAATGATTGGAGTGAAAATACACATTCCTATTAATTTTTTCTTTATTCATTTGACAATTACTTATTGAGTAGCTACTGGAGATTCAAAGTGAACCAAATAAACATGAATTCTTCCCCTCAGTGCTTAAAGACTAGTGGAGGAGGAAGACAAAAAGGTAACTGTAAAATACATAACATGTTAAGCAGAAAAAATATTTTCAGGGTAATGTTTCCCTGTGATGGAAAGAAAGAAAGGAAGGAAGGAAGAAAGGAAGGAGGGTAGGAAGGAAGGAAGGGAAAAATGGAAATACAGACTAATAATCGAAGATCTGTGTGGAAATTCTAAATGAAATAGAATAAATAAGAAACTTGAAACAATGGCCCCAAATATTAAAACATTTCAATCTCATCAGTACTTGCATGTTTGTTATACATATATTTTGTGCACTTAAAATATTTCAGTTTTTAAAATGTAAAATGAGGGATGCCTCAGTGCCTTAGTCAGTTGAGCATATATGACTCTTGATTTCAGCTCAGGTCATGATCTCAGAGTCATGAGATCAAGCTCCGCTTCTAGCCCCATGTCTAGCCCCACATCTAGCTCCATGTTGGGCATAAAGCCTGCTTAAAATTCTCTCTCTACTACCCCTCTCCTCTGCTTATGTTCTCAAAAACAAAGACAAAACAAAAAGATTCTCTCTCTCCCGCTGCCCCCCCCCCGCTCATGCCTTCTCTAAAAATAAAACTTAAAAAAAATGTAAATTGAAAAGTGATACGCAAACTCTTCATAACTTCATGAACATATACTTAAACAAGTTACAATTTTTCATATGTAGTGTTGAGAACTTGGAAAAAAAACTAAATTGCTATGCTCTTTGTGGCTACCATTCAGTAGAGACTGAAATAGTGCACATTCTTTGACTAACCAACCCTTCTTCTAATAATCTGCATTAGAGGAATAATTCAAAGACTAATAAACTATGGATAAGGATGTTCATTTTTGTATTATCCATAATGGCAAATACTGGGAAAAAACTTAAATCAAAAAAATGATTATTTTAAAAAATTATGGCTCAGCAATACAATAGCATAATACAGTTGTGGAATGAGATCTCTGAGTACCAGCATGGAAGTGTGCCTGTGATATATTGCTGAGTGAAAAAAGTAAGTACCAGAACCATATAAATAGTGTGAAGCAATATTTGGTTTAAAAAAAAACCTGTTTATGTATTCATAGAAAATGTCTAGAAGGATAGACATGAAACTATTTATAGTAGGTACCTCTGGGCATGGAACTGCCGTGGATTTTAATATGAATTTGTTTACCTCACACACCTTTGCATTGTTGCATTTTAACCACCAATATTATTTAAAGAGTAATATAGAGTAAATGATCACTAAATGAATAACTTTTGTACATGAGAAATTGAACACCAACCTTTAACTTTCTGCTACTCTCATTATTTATCATAGTCACTTAACAAACATCACCTCTAGTTAAATACACTCCTAGCTTATTCCACACTTGTACCCATATAGATGAACATGGCTAGAGAAAAATAGCCAACCATGGTGACTGGCCTCACTTTAAATTCATAATCACTAACACCAAGTGTGCTGTTTAGTGGTACCAAGAAATCAAAATCCATTTCCCTTAATCCATTTAATACCACAGAAAGCTTTTTTCCCTCTTTGCATCTTTAACTCTATTTCCCCTGTCCTCACTCCCAGCTAATAATCTTGTTTCCTATTTGGGGAAAAAGAAGCAATCAGGAAGGAATTTCCAGCAGAGGCAACTAATCTATCTGTCCCATGTTCTTTCCCTTCTGTTGGATCAATTATGTTCTAAGATCAATTATCCTCATATGCATTGCACTCTTTCTCATCCCCACGAGAACATAACTTTAGTGACTCTCTTTCTGCTACATCATTATTTATCCATCTTTACTGAATTATCGCCAGTAGCATACTAATATTCTATAATCCCTCACATTTAAAAAAAAGAGTAAAGGGGCACCTGGGTGGCTCAGTCAGTTAAGCGGCTGACTTCAGCTCAGGTCATGATCTCGCGGTCCATGAGTTCGAGCCCCACGTCGGGCTCTGTGCTGACAGCTCAGAGCCTGGAGCCTGTTTCAGATTGTGTCTCCCTCTCTCTGACCCTCCTCCGTTCATGCTCTGTCTCTCTCTGTCTCAAAAATAAGTAAACATTAAAAAAAATTTTTTTTTAAAAGTAAAATAAAAATACAAAGTTCTTGGCTCTATATCCCCTTCTAACAATACCCGGTTTCCTTGCTCTGCTTTTACAGCAAATACTTCAATATTTCATTCCCTGTACTACAACTCTATTTCCATACTTGCATTTTCTCTTGAATTCACTGCATTTAGCATGTTACCCCCACCACTTCACTCATGATTCCTCTTATCAGAGTCGGCTATGAATGGAGAATCCTCAGGTATCATCTGACTTGGCCTCAAGTAACATACTCTTGACTATGCTTAGAGATCATTCCCCTAGTTTCCTCCTACTTTAGTGGTTATTTCTTCCCATTACCCTTCATGATATCCTTCTCCATTATCTCATCTTTCCAATGTGGAGAGCCTTAAGGATTAGTCCTTTCTCCTCTTTCTTTCTCTGTCTTCATTGGCACCCTTGGTAATCTTTAGTCCCATTGATTTAATATCCATTTCCATTTTTACAACTCCCAGAAATTTATCCCTAGCTCAGACCCCTTTCTGAGCTCCATATCAAATACTCCAATTACCGATTCAATATTCCCATTTAGAAGTCTCAGTCCTCATACTCACTGTTACCTTTCCTCCTCTATTCTTTATTATTTCAATACATGAAAACTTGATCTTTCTAAGTAATTAAGCTAAACCATTCCCACAGCCAGTCTGTCAGCAAATGCTATTATGTCCATTTTGAAATGTGCCCAGAAACTGACCATTTCAAACTATCTCCACCATGACATCCTAGTTCACACCATTATTTATCTGGATTATTGCAATAGCTTCCAACTTATCTTTCTCCTCTTTTCTTCCCTACTGCCTATTCTCAACACAGTTCAGAAGGTTCTTGAAATATAAGTCAGACCGTTATTTCTCTGCCGAAAACCCTCCAATGGCTTCCCATCTCACAGCAAAAGCAAAGGTTTTTACAATGACCTAGAGGACCCTACATGACCTGTTTTCCTTTTTATTACTTTTTGAGCTCATCACCTACTATTCTCCTCTTCATTCAGTTCATGCCCTGTTACTTATTGAACACACTAGAAAAATCCCTTCCTGAGTGCCTTGGTGCTTTCTTTTTCTTCTGCCTAGAATACTCTCCTACTACATAGACATATAAATGCTGGTTTTCCTCTTTATTCCAGTTCAATTTTATCTGAGTTCAAATTTTATCTTTTGATTGACAACTTTTTTTGGCAACCCTTTTTAACACTGTAAACCTGTCTCTCACCCTGGTATTTCCTAGTCCCCATCTCTGCTGTATCTTTCTCTAAAGCACTTAACACCATTAGAAATACTAGATTTGTTAATTTTCATATTTCTATATGTACTATAGTCTGTACTATAGTGTCCATCAATGGATGAATGGATAAAAAATTGTCATATATACACACAATGAAATAACATCTAGCCATAAAAGAGAAGAAAATATTGTCATTTGCAACATGGATGAACCTAGAGACTATTATGCTAAGGGAAATAAGCCAAATGGAGAAAGACAAATACCTATGATTTCACTTATATATGGAATCTAAAAATAAAACCAATGAACAAACAAAATAATACTCATAGATACAGAGAACAGATTGGTGAATATGAGAGCAAAGAGGTAGAGGGCTGGGAGAAAAGGGTAAAGGGGGTCAATTGTAAGGTGACAAATGGTAACTAGACTTACTGTGGTGATTGTATGCAATCTATTTAAATATCAAATTATCAAATTATGTTGTACACCTGAAACTAATAAACCAGTTTTGCCTCAATAAATGAAAATGCAAATATTTTATTAAAATTTGTATATTAATTCCATGTTGAAGTGATAAAAACTTAGAAGCACCAGTTAAATAAAATACATTAGTAAAGTTAATTTCACAATTTCTTTTTTACTTTTTTAATGTGGCTTCCAGAAAACTTAACATTACAGGTGTGGCCTGCATATATTTCTACTGGGCATGCCAGGTTACAAGGTTATCTGCCATTGCTGTGTCATGTGCACACGTGGTCTACACACAGTAAATTTCTAGGTCATCTTGAACATACCAATGTTTTTTACACCTCTGTTTTCTCACATGATAGATACATAGACAGACAGATAGGTATATCTATAATTATTTAGATTGCCCTTCATATCTTTCTATTCCTAAGAAATCCCTACTAATAATTCATTACTTAGCTAAAAGGTTAATATGTCTGTGAAACTCTCCCTGATTTTTCCAAGTTAGATCTTCCCTTTTCTGAGCCCTTTTATCCCTTGTGCATGTCTGTACCTTAGCACCTATCACATACTGCAACTATTTTTCTACATGTTTGTTTCCCTGTGAGATGTTGAGGGCTAGGATATTGTTTTAATTAGCTTTGCATTCACAATCCTCAGCCCATTATCTAGTGAATGCTCAGTATGCACACAGTGAATATTCAGGTAATATTGCTGAATGATTTAATAAGTGAATGAACAAAGAATAATAACTATAGTTACAGCTGAAAGTGTATACTTTATATATAACTCAGATGACAACTTAGTTATCTTTGCCCTACAAATCAATGAAACCCCATGTAGGCTAAACCCAAAGAAGTTTAAAAGTCTCTCTATTGAGGCTGTGAATCTATCACTTACATTTCTGGGATTTTACTTTGTATAATTAATTTCACCTACAGATTACCTCTCCTTTCTAGGGATGTTATTCCTATCCCTCACTTTATTCACCCATATGTGGAATTAGGTCATTTCCTAAATTTTCAAACACACACAAAATCACACAAAGCACTTGTGTTTGTAATAGATCTTGTTTACAAAAATAAAACAACTTCAAAAGAAATATAAGCACTTAAAACGGTTTTTTTTTTCCTCCCCTAGGTACTCAAACACTGGAATATATTTTATCTTTTCATCCCACAGAGTACCAGTGACACTTTTTTTTTTTCCTTGTCCTATCTCTTCCCCCTAAAACTCGTTTCCTCTTCCTTTCACTCTTGAAAGTCCAGGGAGACTAATCCTTATACTTTATTAGATATTCACTTATTTCTCCAGACCTTGCTTTCAGACTCTGCTCCACATGTATCCTTTAACTATCAAAACAATCAGAAGAATTAGAGGTCCTTTATGTACTAATAATTATCATTTGCCATGGGCATTTGTGTTGGAAAATACTCAGCTTTGTGGGTTTGAGCCCCACATCTGACTCTGTGCTGACAGCATGGAGCCTGCAGCCCGCTTCGGATTCTGTGTTTCCCTCTCTCTCTGCCTGCCCCACTCACACTCTGTTTCTCAAAAATAATAAACATTGATTATACATATATAATATTTGTGAAAACAAACACCTAGAAAAATACTGTACATTTTTAAAATGTTTATTTATTTGAGAAAGAGAGTACTCAGGATCGCACACTGGGGAGGGACAGAGAGAGAGCAAGAGAATCCCAAGCAGGCTCTGCAGCTGTCAACACAGTGCTGCATGTGGGGCTCAAACTCATGAACCCTGAGATCATGACCTGAGCTGAAACCAAGAGTGCGACACTTAACTGACTGAGCCACCCAGGTGCCCCCATACTGTAAATTTTTATTGTACTTTTCTGGATCCCCAAACTAAATTGCTACATTCAATTTAATATGTTTTGTGAGATAAATGTGAATTACCACAGACTGAAATTTGTGTTAGTCTGCAATGTATTTAAAGTTTTACCAACTGTCAAATGTACTACTAAGTAGTAAGCAAATTCTCATAAGTGAATCATCAACAGGGTAGAATAGTAGGTATTTTTACCAAGTAATTAGCATAACAATTCCAGAACCATAATACCTAAATAAGTCTGCAGGTTCACCATAAAATAATCAAGAGCTTAAAAAATATATATTTTGATTAGGTCCACTTAATGTTAAGTATAGATTTGGAACAAATAACCAATTTATTCAGACCAAGTTCAAGATTTGTTATCTACTTCAAAGTAATTGTGGTCTGAAAAAAGGGCATTTAAAAATAGCCATTTGCCCTCCTACTTCAAAAATTCTGTTCAGTATCAGCAGCAGCTTAATTTGATTTTAAAGTATGTGCTTCACTAATTCCATCCAATAGTGATGTGGTCTAAACTAAGTCAAAGGCAGTAATCAAAGTGTTTTAGAAGGAAAAAAGTGTTTAAGATATATTTAGAATACACAGTCAATAAAGTATCAAAATAAATTCGATGTGGCAGTTTCAGGAGTAACACAAAATGAGTCTTACTTTTTCAGTGCATGCAAATAAAAGACCCATTTATGATAAGAAACAGGATACTACAGATTCTTCTTGGTAATCTCTAATTTATGCAAAAATTAGAAACCAACTGCAAGATGGAAAAAAAAAAAAAACAAAACTTGAAGAAAAGAATGTGAAATAAGAATTGACCTGCTAGATGGCAGAAAGAATGAAGGGATAAAAGTCCAGGATGTTTTTGCATAATCCAAGTGCATGTTAAATTTTTAGACCTGTATTTATTTATCCTGACAGAAAACAGTTTTCTGATCAGAGCACAAACTGATTATTTATCCTCATAGCAAATTTAGCCAGGATTTCCTATGTTCTAATTCCCAATGGGGCAACTCAGTGAGGGCCATATGGACCCTCCATGTACAGAGTTTATACCACAGGAGGTCATCCCTGAGATCAGGACTCTGGGAACTTAGAAAAGGGCAGCTGACATCTACCCCACCTTTTCTCCAGAGAGAGAATGATCTTTGGTTTGGAATGTAAAGGCATCCTATCTGGGGAAAGGAGGTAAAGATCCCTACATCTCTTTTCATTTGGAATGTAAATAAATGGCTCCAGGAGAACTGTCTCTTAATATCTCTGAAAGTTTTGTAGGAGAGGAAAAAAAAAACAAAAAACTTTTGTTACCCTCCTAGTGTCTGGCTGGGCGTGAGAATTAAGTTGACATAAGACAGATTAACAAGAGAAAAGCATAGAAGTTTTATTTTCATATGTACATGGGAGAAATGAAGCCCCCAAAAATGGTTAGTTTAGGTGCTTATACACTAGGTCGAAAAGTAACTAAAATATAATGGGAGGCTAAAGGAGGGTAATGGTTATTTCAACAAATTTTATTTGTTCAAATTCTCCTGGTCTCTGATGGTAAGAATGTTCTTTTCGGGCTAGTATCCAAAATCTATAAAGAGCTCACCAAACTCCACACCCAAAAAACAAATAATCCAGTGAAGAAATGGGCAGAAAATATGAATAGACACTTCTCTAAAGAAGACATCCGGATGGCCAACAGGCACATGAAAAAATGCTCAATGTCGCTCCTCATCAGGGAAATACAAATCAAAACCACACTCAGATATCACCTCACGCCAGTCAGAGTAGCCAAAATGAACAAATCAGGAGACCATAGATGCTGGCGAGGATGTGGAGAAATGGGAACCCTCTTGCACTGTTGGTGGGAATGCAACCTGGTGCAGCCACTCTGGAAAGCAGTGTGGAGGTTCCTCAAAAAATTAAAAATAGACCTACCCTATGACCCAGCAGTAGGACTGCTAGGAATTTACCCAAGGGATACAGGAGTACTGATGCATAGGGGCACTTGTACCCCAATGTTTATAGCAGCACTCTCAACAATAGCCAAAGTATGGAAATAACCTAAATGTTCATCAACTGATGAATGGATAAAGAAAGTGTGGTTTATATACACAATGGAGTACTATGTGGCAATGAGAAAGAATGAAATATGGCCCTTTGTAGCAACGTGGATGGAACTGGAGAGTGTGATGCTAAGTGAAATAAGCCATACAGAAAAAGACAGATACCATATGGTTTCACTCTTATGTGGATCCTGAGAAACATAACAGAAACCCATGGGGGAGGGGAAGAAAAAAAAAAAAAAAAGAGGTTAGAGTGGGAGAGAGCCAAAGCATAAGAGACTCTTAAAAACTGAGAACAAACTGAGGGTTGATAGGGGGTGGGAGGGAGGGGAGGGTGGGTGAGGGGTATTGAGGAGGGCACCTGTTGGGATGAGCACTGGGTGTTGTATGGAAACCAATTTGACAATAAATTTCATATATTAAAAAAATAAATTAAAAAAAAGACTTTAAAAAAGAAAAACAGGAAACTACATTAAAAAAAAAAAAAAAAGAATGTTCTTTCCTCCACAGTAAATTTCTAGGTCTCTCCTACGAAAAAAAAGTAAATATGCCAAATGGGCTTATTTTGAGGTGGCACATTCAGAACTTCTACATTCTCTGTCTTTAACTTTCAAGGTTTGTTTTTCATTCTGATATCCTTTTTTAAAAAAGCTGTTAGGGTGCAGATATATGAAAATATTCATGATGTATTGTTTCCTGACCATGCAGTGGTAAGGTGGGTCCTCTGCTAGAATGGATGGTGAAGTTTATGGATCAGGTTGTTTAAGTGGAGTGCAAGTAGATACCACCTGAATCCAAGAGATGGACAATGTGCCAAGTTAGGGAATTAGACTAGTTAGCCCCACAGAGGCTGCAAGATCTCTTTCAAAGTCTCTAACGTATGCATTGGAATGTCCCAGTATAAATGGGGAAAGCATAGCCAGAGGGCATGAGTCACAAAGGAAGAAGGCATTTTATAAGCAGGCAAGAAATAACAGTTGAAAGCTAAAAGAATTTGTAGTCCCCCCCCCCCAACTTTTGAATCAATTTCACTGGAAAATCAGTAGCCATCCTATAAAAGGACCACAATAAAGAATATACTATGAGGAGAGCTAGGTTCGAGTGATATCAAAAGTGGACTGCATGTGTTCTATGACTGGGCTGAGTCAATGGTGTTTACCACAAAAGCAGCATTCCAAGGACTTGAGGAGAAAGAGAAGAAAGAATCTTTAGGACAAAGTCAAAGTAGACAAACAGAAAAACTCCTGTTTTCTGTATTCTACTATAATTCACTTCTGACACCAGATATGTGGGTTTTTCCACATCAAGCAATTTTCTAATGCTCAGTGAACTGGGTAGCCTCAAGTTGGACACACCTGCTTGGAATTAGCAAAGATTCACATAGGTTAAGGGCTCAGTACCACAAAACTTCACTCTCCCACATTTCAGAAATCAATCTCAAGTCCCACGTTGCATTTCTGATTAACTAATTCTAGATTGGGGGGGGGGTTGGGGCCAAGGGCATGCGACCTCATAATAGACCACTTTGGCCTATCATTTTAAATAAAAGTTACTTAAGAAACAGCCAGTGCTTTGTCCCCCTAAAAGCAGGTAATGACAGTAACAAAAAATTACTCTCAGGAAATTACACTTAGGAATTATTTAGGGTACTACAAGAGTTTTAGGACCTCTGACCAGAAGCCTGGACAAAGACCAAACTATATAAATTTCTTACGCTATCACATTATAGTAGACAATGTCCAAAGCAATTACATGAGGAGTTTGAAGATGGACCAATGAATTAAAGAGTTTATTTTCCTTGAAGAGATTGAAGATTATAGGGATACTTTATCTCAAGTCCTTAGAATAAGGCTTTTAAATAATAGTAATAATAACATCATATTGAAATAAACACCACATTTGAGTTAATGATTGTTAAGTAGTCATTTGAAATGCTTATTATCTTTTTGACATTATAATTCATTTGTAATTGAGTTTTATTATTCACAAAAGATAAAAGAATGGAAGAGGTTTGGTTTAAAGAAAATGTCGGAAGCATCCCTACACAGTGGGTCTGATGAAGGATCACAAGGCAAGCTGGGGGCCAAGCTAGCATAATGCTCCCCCCGCCCCCAAACCATGGGATATGTGTGATATTCCTCAGGCACTCCTGGCTGCCCAAGAACAAAGGAAAGAAGAGAAAAATGGTTAACTGATAGAGTTCACAGTCATGCAGAACATGAGTCTCCATCAGTTTACAAATATCTTGGAAATTACAAGAAAAAGGCAATCTTATCAATAATCTAATCTCCAGAAACCTATAGACTGTCTCCTGGAACTCTGTAATATCACCCTGCCCTCTATAGTGATGTGGGAAACAAAGGCAAGAAGGAAATAGCAGGTAAAATTAATTTTCCTTATAACCTGCAGCCCATTGACAAATACTTGGGGCAAATACAGAGGTTAACATTTCTCCAGGGCCCCCTAGTGTCCTAATGTTGATGCCTTACTAGAGGGAAAACAAACTTAGCTTGACAATAGCTAGGCCTCTGGTATTTTAGGAGTCTTCTTTAGCACGTGAAAGTCCTTCTGGAGGCCTCCCTTTTGCCTTTACCTCCCCCAACTCCATAGTATATAACCAGTCAATCCTCACAGCTCCAGTGCTGCTCTTTCTGCTCACGTGCTTTAACAAAATCACCTTTTTGCACCAAAGACGTCTTCAAGAGTTCTTTCTTGGCTGTTGGCTCTAGACCTTACCCACCCCCCCACTCCCCACCCAGCAACCACTCCAAAACCCCATCAGGTCCACTAGCAGCAGAGGGAACATGCAGAAGATTCTGAGGGAAGGCCTGCCTGCCCCTCGTGCCTGGCACCTGGATGGTGAGGAGCAGAAAGACTCCTCTTCCATCAGCCATGTTTCTTAGCCGTAAACAGACGTGAACAGGAAACAAAGGAAACTAGAGAGAAACCATCAGCATTTATTCCTTCTTCTTTGCTCTTTCTCACATTATCTTCACTTGTTTTTTCTTCTCTCTCGTTTGCTCCTTGCTCTTCACCCTGCTTTGTCTTTCTTCTATCATCACCTTTCTACCTGTATCCTCCACATTCCTCCTCTTCCCTGTTTTCTCTCCAAACTTCTTCCTTTTTAAGACAATGTTGGCCACTTCTGGGACACCTGGGTGGCTCAGTCAGTTAAGTGTCTGACTTCGGCTCAGATCATAATCTTCTGGTACCTGAGTTCAAGCCCCACATCAGGCTCAATGCTGTCAGCACAGAGCCTGGAGGCTGCTTTGGATCTTCTGTCCTCCCTCTCTCTCTGCCCCTCCCCCGTCAGTTCTCTCTCTCTCATTCTCTGTCTCTCGGTCTCTTCCTCAAAAAAAAAAAAAAAAAAAAAAAAACAAACCGACACTGATGGCCACTTTCCTTTTTGGAAACAAGTGTTCTAATTTTGATGTGCTCCAGCAAGTAAATATGCCCCGTAGAGGTTCTCTACATTCTGATTTTTTAAAACTGCATTTTCAGTAACTGCTAACTGGCTTTAATTCATGTGACTCTACTCTGAGATATTAGACAGTACATGGGAGAACACTATGCTGTTATGGCCCAGTTTATGATTTTTTACTGAGCTCCTGAAGGAAATGCAATGCAAGTGGCAGTGTTAGAACATGAATAGTGTTACATGCATTTTACTAACCATGTAAGGAGCTTTGAGAGTTCTAAGTCCTCTAGACTGCTTATCTGTAACTCTCATATTAGGTCAACTTTTGACAACTCAATTTCTGACAATGTGCATCCTTGAAACACTATTTTTTACTAAAATTCTTATGTATACCTTAAACCTGTTAAAAAGAAACAACAGCCCCCTACTCCCACTCCGTCAATGGAGTCACTTTGGTAAGCCCTAGTGAGACAAGGAAACTAAAGGGACTAAACTAAAGGGACAAGTTTTGCTCTCCTTGCTACTTCCATTTTTGCTAGTACCTCCCATCTGGCCCCACATTTCCCCCTAAGGGAAGGTGATCTCCTCTGAAATAATCCTTTCTTTTCTTTTGCTAATAAGTTCTTTGTCCACCCTACTTCTGTCACTAAGATCCTTCCACTTTGCACAGCTCATAGGAGCTCCTTTCTCTTTACTAGGTGGGAAGGTACCCCATTAGTCATTGAATAAACCTGGTTAGATCTTTCCATTTACTCAGCTGAATTTTGTTTTTTAACAAGCCATATTACAGAACACACAGCTACATATTTACTCATTCTTTTTCAAAATATGACTGGTCAGAACAGAGCGATAATAATCACTGAAACATGAAACACCCAAAATGTATATTGACATGTAATAAATCTTCAATGATGTTCCTCAAAGATCTTGTGGAAAATTAAAAATTATTTTTAATAGTCTTCTAATATTTACTCAAGGCCCCAAAAAAATTTACTTAAAAATTCTTTTCATTCAATTTGGGGTTTTAAATTTGGGTTACTAAAATTTAGCACATGATTTGTTCTATTCTTATACATTTGGTTATTATTTATAGAACTTCCTTATTTAACCTAATCAAGACTAGGATGTCCCCATTCTTTCATTATAAAAACAGGGCATGTGTAATTGGAGGGAAAATCAAGTTTGTCAAAGTATTTTAACTTCCTTAGGGTCATTTCAGTTCAAGCTTTGGGCAAAGATTCAGGCCACTTCTTATTTTATCCAAACTAGTGCATCCCTAATCATAATGCTAGCAACCAGCTGTGTTGATTCACTTGAATCTAGTACATGCTTTCATTGTGCTGTAGAGGAAAAGAACTCCATTTCATTTTGTGCTCAGACAAGGGTATTTTTCATCAAAAACAACATAATACCATCTCTGATTTGTGCCACATTCTATAGGACAGTTATGAATGATCACAGCAAAAAGATTATGTCTTAGTCTATGACTAATTTAAATAAACATTTACCTTTCTTGGGTATGAACATAGAAGAAGTATTTAATCTAAGGTTTATTATATAATCATTCACAATACAAAGGTCACGGTCTCTATATTAAGTCATTGGTTAATGGAATATGCTGAAAGATGCTCCAAACCACATTCAATGTTGATATAAAGTTGTCTGTCCTATTATTTTTATTTATGTACATCTAACAAAAGGCAGTATAAATGTGGGGACTGACAATGGTCCTCGATATCATACTTGTTCGCACATATAAGTTCGCACACACACTATTCAGCATTAGTTTATTATCAGTCTGTTTGTATACTTTTATGAAGGAAAGTCACTTTCAAATTCATTAAAAAAATAAATTCAGCTGATTTTGATTTAAAAATAAGGCATATAGTCAGGGACACCCTGGTGGTTCGTGGGTTAAGCGTCTGATTTCGGCTTGGGTCATGATCTCATGGTCTGTGGGTTCTGTGCTGACAGCTCAGAGCTTGGAGCCTGCTTTAGATTCTGAGTTGCCCTCTCTCTCTCTGCCCCTCCCCCTCTCAAAAATGAATAAAAATTAAAATAAAATAAAGATAAAGATAAGACATACAGTAAGCCTAATAACTGAGAATATACCAGAATATTTTACCTCATTATGTTATTTTAAGATCCAATTTTTAAAATATGTGTAGCAATGGACGAGTTACCTGCTCAATTAGGTGTTCCATATAAATATCATGTGTCATCCTCATTCTAACTAAATTCTAATTAAATGCAATAAAATCAATTATATCATATTCTTCAGGTACTCCAAAATTAAAAGGTATAATTATTTCTATTTTTAGAAATAAAAATAAATGCAAATATATTTGGACTTACAGGATTCCTATGCTCTGACCAACATAATCTGGAAAACCTATTAAATTAGAACATATAATTTGCAGTTCAAGTCTTCTATAATGTATTTGTAACAAAAGTCATTTGTTTAAAAAAATTTTCAATGTTTTTATTTTATTCTTGAGATGCAGAGCATGAGTAAGGGGAGGGGCAGAGAGAGAGACAAAGAATCCGAAGCAGGTTCCAGGCTCTGAGCTGTCAGCATGGAGCCCTGTGTGGGGCTTGAACTCAGGAGCCATGAGATGATGACCTGAGCTGAAGTCAGACACTCAACGAACTGAGCCACCCAGGTGCCCCTGTAACAAAAGTCATTTTAAATACCTTTCTATGTAGGACTAAACTGAACAAAATATTACAGAATTTTGTTTGAATTTATTTCTGAAATATCAGAGAACTGACATTCTATTTTCATTATGCTTGTATAACAAAAGCATCAAAGTCTGATAAAGAAATTATAGATGCTGTAATAATGTACAGAACAGACTTTTAGTATCAAAATAGTTTTTACACCATATGATCAGAACTCAAAAACTGAGAATATAAAACAGTAAAACAATGCATCCTGTTCCTGAACACTCTCAACCTATGCTCCCATAAAATTACTTGTCTCATTTCAAATGATCAATTATTAAACCACTATATTAAGAGAACCATTTTGTCAGTGCTTCTACCAAGCCCCCTTTTCCTCATTTTTTCAAGTTTCTGCCCTAGGAATTTGTGGTCAGTGAAGCAATTCCAGTAGGTGGAGTAATAGTAAAGCAAATACTCTGTGTGACTCTAACTTTCCGCTTCTGCTGTCATTTTGGGGCAGAAATTAGCATAAATCAGGTTACTATAGAAGATGAGGTTAATATACAAGTAAAAAGCATAAGTGTAGATAAATGCATTGCTTTACAGAGTAAATGTATTGCTGTAAAACCAAAACTTACTCCCTTTTGTGTTTAAATTTCTCTGTATTTTTCCTTTCAAAAGTTTCCTGGAGAACTTGTATTTAATACAGAAGTCTGAGAAACTAGCTTGCTATTAACAGCACCAGATGTGCGTTGGGGGAAATCAGAAAGGATAGAATCAGGCAAATTCAATTTTGATATTCTAGCCATTTGTGATTTCAGAGAGAATTTTCTAATAAGGTCATGGCCTTGCCAACCCACACTTGTTTAGCGTGGTCAGAACCTTCACTGTCTTTAGTGAAAGCATGACAGATCTAAGCCAAGTAGTAAGGCAGAAAGAGAGTGCATAGACAGTGATAGGGATGGAAGCTTTTGATGCATCTAACACTATTTCTCTTGGGGATCACACAGAGCTTTCACCACCAAAAGTTGACCTACCAAATATATATGTAAAGAAAGATAAATATTAACTTATTCCATCTCCATATTTATATCTATCATCTACCCATACTTATATCTATACCTATGTGTATCTAGAACTAAAGAAAAAACAAATGTTTGTATTTTATTACCACCTTGTATGATTCACGAGAAAAGTCTCCCTTCCCCCCCTAGACTTTGGTCAGAAAATCTTGTAAAGAGCTTCACTTGAACAAGTAAAAATGTGCCTCATGTCCAAAAGAAGACCCCAAAAAAGACAGCAATTTACAGACATCACTTGTGAGTGCTTTCTATCTTTTGTGGATTAATTCAGAAATTACTCCAGGATACTAGAATAATCTAGGTGAGAAGCATGAAGATCTGAAGGCTAGCTTGCTTTAATGTTTTCCCTTTGGCTTGCCAAGTACATTATGTTAGCTGATGCCTTGAAATCTAGATAACACATTACTGCAGTGATATACAGAAACATAGCATCCTCGATTTTTTCTTATTCTCTAAGTACTATAAATCATCAATTAAAAACAATTGAAGAGGCGCCGGGGTGGCTCAGTAGGTTCTGCATCTGACTTCGGCTCAGGTCATGATCTCACAACTTGTGAGTTCGAGCCCTTCATCGGGCTCTGTGCTGACAGCTCGGAGCCTGGAGCCTGCTTCAGATTCTGTGTCTCCTTCTCTCTCTGCCCTTCCCCAACTTGTGCTCTAAGTCTCTCAAAGAATAAATAAATGTAATAAAAAAAATTAAAAAAAAACAAAAGAATTGAAACAACATACATTTCCTTAATCTAAAATTTGTTTCCTTGTGTTTATCTAATCTTGTCTTATCAGCTTTGTAAACATAGATACTATTTTATCAAATATGCATTAATGGGAAAATGCTATAAACCATGAACTCCAAATTCTACATTACCTCATCAAATATTGCCCTTTAAGATATTTAACATTATAATTATGTATCAAAAATTTTTTAAAGGAGTATAACTACTAGTTACTCAAAATAAGACACAAATATTTAAATTCATCCTCTCACTTTTATATTTGTCTTTTTTTTAAACATTAAAAAAAATTTTTTAATATTTATTTTTGAGACAGAGAGAGAGAGCGGGAGCAAGAGAGGGACAGAGAGGGAGAAACAGAACTCGAAGCAGGCTCCAGGTTCCAAGTAGTCAGCCCAGAGCCCAATGTGGGGCTTGAACCCATAAACCGCGAGATCATGACCTGAGCTGAAGTGGGATGCTCAACGAGCCACCCAGCGCCCCTATTTTTATCTTTCTATATTTAGTTTCATAAAGAAAAATATCTATAGAATGTGATTTGCACACTTCTACCTTCTAAGTCTACCTCAGTGAGAATCAGTAGATAATTGAACATAAACTTCCAAAATCTGA
This sequence comes from Panthera tigris, assembly GCF_018350195.1. NCBI lineage: Eukaryota > Metazoa > Chordata > Mammalia > Carnivora > Felidae > Panthera > Panthera tigris. The sequence continues at coordinate 38,657,530 of NC_056668.1, read as the reverse complement.
AAGTACCTCATAATGGCAGTTTTAATTAGCATAATTGAATAGCACAGAAGTTAATAAAAAAATATTTTAAGATCTAAACAAAAGTGAATCTTTAATCAAGACTAATCTTGATTCTTTTAATAAATGTTAAACAGAGAAAAATTAATGCTTTCATGTAAACATTTCCTACCTCATAATCAAATCAAGGTTTGGTAATTTCTTTGTCCATATAATTCCATATCTCTCACAAGTAGATAACCAATTTTTAACAGCAGAGCTACAGAATCCCTGAGGACACATTGACATTTTTTCCTCATTTTGAGGGGATAAAAAATTAATGAGTTACTACCAGGAGGATAAAAGTATTTTATCAGGGAACAGTCAATAAATTAAGTGAAATACATTTTATTAGAATATGTTACATTGGTAGGTGGAACACTCTCTTTCTCTGCTATCACAGTTTGATGTGAAGACATTTGGGTTAGAATATCTTCCTTACTGCATTCCTTAGCCTTTATTTCTCTCTTGACTGGTTATCTGACTGGTGGGTTCAACAACAAAAACAACAACAATAAGCCTTTCACTGTCTGTTTTATCATTTCTTGACTTTGTAGCATTAAAACATTGAAAGGTTTCACTTCTTGGCATGTACTTTTTTTCCACCTCATCTAGTAAGAGGCAGAGGTCTTGAAAACTCAAACTGCTTTGTAGATATAGACTTTCCCTGAGATGGGAGGTTCCAAGCCATTTACAAGTTCAAGTAAAGGGGGTAATGTGGGAAAAAGAAAGAATAATAGCCAATCCATTTTAGAAACAAATGTAAAGTAATTTTCTATACATCTGTAATAATTTTTATATTCACCTAGCTGTCTCTTGTGTCTTGTTTTTCAATTTTTTTTCCATTTTAGGAAAGAAAGAAAAAAATGCTATAGGCTGACAACCTTAATTCCCAAGATATGTTTAAGACATTCTTAAGAACCTTTCTGTTGAATTTAATTACGTGTTAAATACGGCATCAATTTTGAAATACCTTTCAACTTACCTGAAGAAAGATCATATCAAATCAATTTTATTTATTATCAGAGTATTTTTACATAATTAGTAGTGTCTTCTAAAATGATTTCTAACCAGGAGATAGTCACAAAATAATATAATCTGCTAAGGACATGACAATTGATTCCCTGATAAAGCAACTGTATAAATTTTAGGGCCTTCATATTAGGCCTGACAGTAACATGTTAGATCATTCCTAAGAAGTTTTAAACTCTGGATCATGAAATGAACCTTATTACAACTAAGTGGAAGCTGTTTAAATAGAAGAGTTGATTTTGTCAATATGCACTGTCTTGAAGCTTCCTGTACATAAAGCTCCAGTTTGCTAAAATATGTCAATGAAGGGCACCTGGGTGGCTCAGTCAGTTAAGCATCTGACTCTTGATTTCAGCTCAAGTTATGATCTTGCAGTTGGTGAGTTGGAGACTTGCATCAGGCTCTGTGCTGGCAGCACAGAGCCTGCTTGGGATTCTCTCTCTCTCCCTCTCTTTCTGAACCTCCCCTGCTCATGTTCTCTCTCCCTCTCTCAAAATAAATACACAAAAAATAAATAAACTTCAAGATATGTCAATGAAAGAATAGGTAACAAGATTATTTAAGATTATATCAACCGGTATTAATTTATAATGAACACAATTAAAAGCACACTTTATAATTAGATCAAACTTCTGTATTCTATTTTTTATTACAAACAAATATAGCATAATATTATCACATAACCTCCTTTTGAGAAAAATATGTATTCTCTATTAATTTCAAACTCTCCATTTAAAGACAACATCAGCACTCCTAAATTTGAGGTACAAAATAAAAGCAGAAAAATAATTTGGTCATATGAACCTATTTATATATAGATATGTAGGCATAAAACCCAGGAGAATCAGCTCAACAATAAGGAAAGAAAAAAGTAAAAACAAAACAACAACAAAATCTATAAATCTATATGCAGGCTATTTGTTCAAAGACAGAAAGCAGACTTATTCCATAAAAATGTAAAAGATTAATGGATTTATAAATCAGAATAAATTTTTAGAGACTCCTCTCTTAATTTCTCTGACATATGGACACATACTTGTACAACTTTAAAGGCATAACGTGATTTAAAGTAGAATGTTGTATATGGCACATTGTGCCTTGAAAATTATGTTTCTAGTATGAATGTAATATTAGCACAAAGAAAGTACATTCCAGAGAAGGAAAAAAATCATTATGTGGTAAGTTCCATCTTATCTAGATGGCAAAAGAGGTCATGTCAGTCATGAAGGACAATTCCAAACTATCACAGCTGAGCAAAATTCCATTATAAATCATCTCAATATAACGTTTCAATATACATAGATTCAACTTTACGAAGTCATCAAATCATGACCTCATTTTGATAGTGATATATAATGTAACTGTGGATCTGGTTTCACTACTAACTAGTTGTGCAATCGTGGATTGACACTTCCCCTTTTTGAATATTATTCTCTCCATATATGAAATGTGAGGTTTAGAAAAGATGATCTCTAAAGGCCCCTGTAAAGTGAATATTCTGTGTTTGTTTCCCTGAAATCACAGAATGTAACAAGAATGCTATCCTTGCTTCTCACTGTCAGCACTCTTCAATGAGATTATGTTGCATTTTAAATGATGAATAAAAGAATTTCAGTTAAGCTAAGTGCATCAGTTCCCTAGAATGGTGAATGAACTCTTCATCAGCTCAGGGGAAAGTCACTCATCATTAATTTATCATAAATGAAATGTTTCTTGATGTTTGGGAGCCTTTAAATTCAGTTCTTCATAATGAATAGTTCTCACCGTACATACATTCCATACTAAAAGTATAGGCATAAAATAAAAAGTCTTAATATTTCAGATAATTATAATTCAACAATAGATAGCCTCAACTCATTGAATGCTTTAAGTTATAAAAGTAAACTGTATGCTCATGAAATAGTCTGTTGTAGGGTTTCCTAACCTCACCACTATTCACATTTTGGTCTAGATAATTCTTTACTGTGCGTTGCAGAATGTCTACCAGCATACTTGGCTTCTAGATGTTAGTATCAACCCCTCCCAACAAGTTTCAACAACCAAAAAAAGAGGTCTTCTTGGGGGCAAATGTCTTCTGGAGGACAAAATAGCCCCTAATTGAGAACCACTGGTCCACTGCAATATAATCTATGTGTGTATCTATCAATAAAGGTCCTAATAGCGCTCCAAAAAAGTTCTCATCTTAATGCTACAGGATCTGTTTAATTTAGCTTTAAACATTTATTGTATTTAGTGTGGACTTCTAGAGGAGTAAAAATTATGAAACAAAGACTATTTTACCTTGGTTTTTCTGAAAACTTAAAATTATATTGGGGCAGCTAAAATTATATTGGGGCAGCTAAAATTATACTGGATGGCTCAGTCGGTTAAGCGACTGACTTCGGCTCAGGTCATGATCTCACAGTTTGTGGGTTGGAGCCCCGCATCAGGCTCTGTGCTGACAGCTCAGAGCCTGGAGTCTGTTTCAGATTCTGTGTCTCCCTCTCCCTCTGCCCTCCCCCCCCCCACTTGCGCTCTGTCTCAAAAATAAACATTAAAAAAAAAAAATTAAGGGGCACCTGGGTGGCTCAGTCAGTTAAGCGTCCAACTTTGGTTCAGGTCATGATCTCGCAGTCCATTGAGTCCGAGCCCCGCGTCGGGCTCTGTGCTGACAGCTTGGAGACTGGAGCCTTTTTCAGATTCTGTGTCTCCCTCTCTCTCTGCCCCTCCCCCGTTCATGCTCTGTCTCTCTGTGTCTCAAAAATAAATAAACGTTAAAAAAATAAATAAATACAATTTTTAAAAAATTATACTAAATCTATATAAAAACACAAAGTTCACAATAGCCAGGGTATGGAAACAACATGTCCTGTGATGGAGGAATAGATGAAGAAAATGTGGCATACATATATAATGGAATAATATTCAGCCAAAAAAAAAAAAAAAAAAAAAGAGAGAGAAGGAATTCCTGCCATTTGCAACAATGTGGATGAAACTGGAGGACATTGTGCTAAGTGAGATAAGTCAGACAGAGAAAGACAAATACTATATGGTATCACTTATCTGAGGATGTTTTTAAGAGACGATTTAATAGAAACAATTGTTGCCAGGATGAGGGGACAGAGGGACAAGGGAGGTGTATGTTAAAGCACAGGATCTTTTAGTCATAATAAGAGGAAGTTCTGAGGATATAATATATAGCAAGGTGACACTGTTAACATGGCATTATATACTTGAAGGTCGCTGAGCACTCTCAAAACAGAAAGTGCACGAGCTGACAGATGTGTTAATTATCTTAATCTTGGTAATCATTCCACAATGTTTATATACATCTGCAGAATCATTACATTGTGCACTTTAAACGGATACACTTCTATTTGTCAATTATTCCTCAGTGAATTTGGGGGAAAATACAAATAAGGCCTCTGCTGAGAAAATACTTCTGCACATGTGCTTCCCTTAGTACAGAAGTTCCTCATTACGTTACTGGGCAAACATCCTTACGTTCTTGTGTGCTCTGTGACTGAGGAGCAGCTGACTGAACACTGTGCCCTTTTCTATGACCTCTATGTTCAAAACATTTTTTTAAGCTTAGCAAAAACAAAAATCACCCTTTTTATTTATTACTGGTTTTGAGCCAATAGGTTTGTTGGTTCCTAATGAAAATGCTTTACCTACCATGAGTTTTATGGATCTGTGACATTCCATTATTCATTTGCTTATATTGAAGATTATTTCACATATTTAATATTTTAAAACTCTTTTTTATTAAAGCCACCATGTTTCTAAGCTCTGGGCCACTCCATTAGGGCAAAATCATAACCGGCATTAAATCTAGAGTGAATTATGCATGTCCATAAAGAAAATGTTATTCACTTAGATTACGGCTATATGTTGACCTTCAATCAGGTTTACTTTTCAAGTGTTTAATGATAGACTGAAACTCTAAAAGTTTTTGGACCCTTTCCAAAATTAGAGCTGTGATGTTTTTAAGTTCAAGTTCTGTGGTTAAACTGGAAAAATCTTTAACATGAAGCAAATAGGTTAATTCCAAAAAAATGCATTCAGGGAAATTAGGTTATAATTTGTTCATATGTTAATGAAACATGCTGCAAAGCTAAGAGCAGTTACATAGATTTTTCTCTTAAGCTTAAAGAACACAGCTAATGTTACAGTTGCTATCGTGTGAAAAAGAAGACTCAATAAAATAGGTCTATCGTAACAGTAATGATCCCTTTTTCATCATTATTTACTAACTCCCAATCAACTGAATTTCAAATAATACATTTTTCTCTCAACTGCAGAAAATTCCATATTCATTCTTATGAGAAAAATGTAAAACAATATTAAAGAATAAATTGCCAGATATCTAACTTAAGCTTATAAAAAATGAAAAGAAATGTTATTCTGAAGATATAACTCATCCTTCTCATTGCCCAATCACAAAGTGAGTTAATGGGGTGCCTGGGTGGCTCAGTTTGTTAAGGGTCCCACTTCGGCTCAGGGCATGGTCTCACGGTTCGTGGGTTCAAGCCCCGCATCAGGCTCTGTGCTGACAACTCGGAGCCTGGAGCCTGCTTCGGATTCTGTGTCTCCCTCTCTCTGCCCCTCCCCCACTCACACTCTGTCTCTCAAAAATAAATAAATATTAAAAAAAAAAAGTGAGTTGAAATCAAAATTGGCATTTTGTGTTTGCCATTTGCTATTCAGATATACATTTAAAAACAATAAGGCAAAATAGTTTTAAAAAGGTGTTTTATTTTTAGATTTAACACATAAAAATTTATCTGTCTTGAAGATTACTTCTATGCCCATATAATTTAAGGTATACAAAACAGAGGCTTAAACAAATAGGATAATTAGGTAAAATAGTAATATTGAAAATGTAAGTTTAATTTTAATTGTTGAAGTCTGGAGAATCATTCACTTTTTTGCTATCAGTATTTTTAGTAAAGGGTAGCGGTATTTATTTAAGTTCTTTGTGCCTCACTTTCTTCATCTTTCTCTAAATCTATCTCCACATACAGGAGATTCATGAAAATTAAAATAAACCATATGAGCTTCACAGGGAAATTCTACCAAACATTTAAAGAAGAGTTAATACCTATTTTTTTTCTCAAACAATTCTGAAAATAGGAAAGGAAAACTTCCAAATTAATCCTATGAGGTCAGCATTACCCTGGTACCAAAACAAAATACAGACACAAACAAAAAGGAGAACAAGAGGCCAATATCTCTGATGAACATAGATGCAAAAATACTCAACAAAATACTAGCAAACTGAATCCAAAAATACATTTAAAACATCCTATACCGATCAAGTGGGATTTATTCCCAGGATGCAAGGGTGGTTCAATATTCACAAATCAATCAACATGATACATCTATAAGAGAAAAAATAAAAACCATATGATCATTTCAATAGAGGCAGAAAAAGAATTTGACCAAGTACAACATCCATTCATGATAAAAGCCCACAATAAAGAGGTTTAGAGGGACCATATCTCAACATAATGAAGATTTTATAGAAAAAAACCACAGCTAACATTATAATCAATGGGGAAAAACTGAGAGCCTTTCTGCTAAGGTCAGGAACAAGACAAAGATGTTCATTTCACCACATTTATTCAACGCAATACTGGAAATCTTAGCCACAACAATTAGAAATCAAAACCAACAAAAATAAATAAAAAGCATCCAAATGGTAAGGAAGAAGTAAAACTTTCACTAATTGAATGACATGATATTGTATATAAAAAACCCTAAATACCACTAAACATCACTAAAACTGATAAATGAATTTAATAAAGTCACAATATACAAAATCAATATACACAAATCTGTTACATTCCTATACACTAATAATGAAGCAGAAGAAAGTGAAATTAAGGCAGAAATCCCATTTACAATTACACCAAAAACAATTTAAAAATCTAGGAATAAACTTAAAGAAGTGAAAGACCTGTACTCTGAAAATTGTAAAACATAGATGAAAGAAATTGAGATAATACAATGAAATGGAAAGACATTCCACGTTCATGGATTGGAAGAACAAATATTGTTCCAAGGCCTATGCTATTCAACGTGATTTATAGGTTTAATGTAATCCTTATCAAAATACCAATAGCATTTTTTTACAGAGCTAGAGCAAACAATCCTAAAATTTGTATGGAGCCACAAAAGGCCCTGAATAGACAGAACAACCTTGAAATAGAAAAGCAAAGCTGGAGGCATCATAATTCCAGACAAAGCTGTAGTGATCAAAATAGTATGGTGCTGGAAGAAAAATAGAAACATAGATTAAAAGAGAAGAACACAAACTCAAGAAATAAAAACACAATTACGTAGTCAACTATTTTTGACAAAACTGGAAAGAATATACAATGGGAAAAAGACAATTTTTTCAACAAATAGTCTTGGGAAACTGGATAGCCACATTCAAAAGAATGAAACTGGACCACTTTCTTACACTATACACAGAAATAAAATCAAAATGGACTAAAGACCTAAATGTGATAACTGAAACCATAAAAATCCTAGAAGAAAACACAGAGAATAATTTACCTGACATTGCCTATAGTAACATCTTTCTAGATATGTCTCCTGGGGCATGGAAAACAAAAGCCAACATAAACTACGGTGACTACATCAAAATAAAAAGCTCCTGGCTCACCTGAAGCCAGGCTCAGTTAAGCATCCATCTTTGGCTCAGGTCATGATCTGAGGCTAATGTGTGTGAGCCCTGCATCAGGCTCTGTGCTGACACCTCAGAGCCTAGAGCCTGCTTCCAATTCTGTGTCTCCCTCTCTCTCTGACCCTCTTCCACTCTCTCTCTCTCTCTCTTTCTCTGTCTTTCCCTCTCTCTCTCAAAAATTAAAAAAAACATTAAAAATAATAATAAAAAAACAAAACTTCTGCACAGTGAGGGAAACATCCAACAAAACTAAAAGGCAAACTACAGACTGGGAGAAGATATTTGCAAATGACATATCCAATAAAGAGTAACTATAAAATATATATAAAGAACTTACACAACTCAACACCAAAAAACCCAAATAATTCAAAACAAAAATGGCAGAAGATATGAAGAGACATTTCTCTAAAGAAGACATACAGATGGCCAACAGACACATGATAAGATGCTCAACATCACTCATCAGGGAAATGCAAATCAAAACCACAATGAGATATCACCTCACATCTCTCAGAATGGCAAAAAACAAAAACATAAGAAATGACAGATAATGGCAAGGGTGTGGAGAAAAAGGAACACTCATCACTGTTGGTGGGAATGCAAACTGGTGTAGCCATTGTGGAAGATAGCACGAAGGTTCCTCAAAAAAATTAAAATAGAAGTACTCAATGATCCAGGGATCACACCATTGGGTATTTATCCAAAGAATACAAAAACATTAATTTGAAGAGATATATGAACACCTATGTTTATTGCAACATTATTTATAGTGGCCAAATTATGGAATATATATCCCAAACTATACACACACATGTGCATGCATATACACAAACACACACACTGCCCCCCCCCACACATACACACACGTGCACACTGGAATACTATTCAGCCATAAAAAAGAATGAAATTTGCCATTTGTAAAACCATGGATGGATCTAAAAAGTATTATTGTTTTTATTTATTTCTGAGACAAAGAGAGACAGAGAATGAGCAGGGGAGTGGCAGAGAGAGAGGGGGACACAGAATCCGAAGCAGGCTCCAGGCTCTGAGCTGTCAGCACAAGCCCGATGCAGGACTCGAACTCATGCAGTGTAAGATCATGACCTGAGCTGAAGTCAGACTCAACCAACTGAGCCACCCAGGCGCCCCTAAATAGTATTATGCTAAGCAAAATAAACACCAAATGATTTCACTCATATGTGGAATTTAAGAAACAAATGAACAAACAAAAAGAGAGACAAACAAGAAAACAGACTATAGAGAATAAAGGGTAACTAGAGAGGAGATGGCAGGGGAATTTGTGTCACTAAGTGAAGGAGATTGAGATATACTTATCTTAATGAGCACTGAGTAATATATGGAACTGATGAATCACTATATTGTACACCTGAAACTAATATAAAACTATATGTTAACTACACTGAAATTAAAATTTAAAAAACTTAAAAAATTAAATAACAAATAAACCATATGTATATAACATTTTGAACAGGAAACATAGCATTCAATAAGCATTAGCCTTTGTTACCATGTAGTTCCCAGTTGCTGCAAATTATGAAACTATTAATTCATGTTTAAAAATGGGTAGTGAAAAAATGAAACGCATTTTGTGAAGAATCACACATAGTGTTGTAAATTTCGTATATAAAATATACATCTCTTTGTATATTTAAAAACAACTGATAATATTTTCTCTTAAAGAGTAAAATATTCTAAACAGGAAAATTAATAATTCGAGTTTGATTTTTAATTTTAGTTGTTATAAAACATGAAAATAAATATTTCACGATCACTTCTATATATAGGCAAACCTCTCTCTACCCACCTCTAATTAATATACACTTATACTTGTTAGCATCAATTTCATTGTTTCTGATTGCCTGCCATATTATATGTAATTTCTAACTTAATCCCCATAATGATCTTGTGATTTAGGTATTACTACCATAATTCGCCATACTAAACAGATTCCACAGTTCTAGATCTGTGATTCCAAATCAAGCCCATGTGACTCCTTACCTATTACTGCCTGAGTGAAAGGATAGCTCTGAGCTTCTACGAAGTGAGATTCTTTCATTTGAATCCAAGTATTTCCTTAAAGAGTTGATTTTTGGAAAGATAAATCCTACTTTTATATATAATGATAATTATCCCTAATTTTTTTCTACAACATAGAAACAAACTAAGATTGCCCTAGGGCGACTTACTGTTTTTTTTTTTTTCCCTCCCATTTTTAACTTATTACTCCAATTTGTCAGTCTCTAAAATATTCCTGTTTCATATGAAAATGTCGGGGTGGAGGGTGGGTGTGCAGATGAAATCTTGGGAAGTAACTGACACATGTGCCAGCTGAGACATGTACCTGTGCTAGGGATTACATTATAACCACATATCACAAAGGAGGGCAGGTGGAAGGCTTGTGGGGAGGGAGATGGAAACTTAAAAAAAAAAAATAATGAAGAGAGAGAATTTTAAGCAGGCTCCACATCCAGTGAAGAGCCCTATGAGGAGTTCAATCTCATAGCTGTGAGATCATGACCTGAGCCAAAATCAAGAGTTGGATGCTTAACTGATTGGGCCACTCAGGCACCCAGATATCTTAATTTTAAAACAGAAATGACCAATAAAAATAATTGTAATAGATATATTAATTTCCAAGTTAAACTCTGGTATCCTGAATGAAAAGCAATAGGTATTAAATATTTTTACACTATCTGCCGAGTTACTTTATATAATTAACTTTAACTTCAAAATATTAATACATAGGGTCATAAGGTATCTTCAACCATGAAAGTTTACAGTTTTTAATGGGAAGAAGTAGATTATGAATCATTACTTTGCTTACTGCAATCCTTCAAAACTATCAAAGGTATCTAAAAAGATGAAATATGTACTACTTTTAAAAACAGTAAGCTAAAATACTATTAATGAAATAGATTCTCATTAAGAACAGCTGACCGTGGGAGGCTGGGATTAAAACTGGTCTCATTATAAAACATTTGCAGTAGAAGCTGGGTTATTTCTAAACCCAGTACAATAGAAATGCAGCAGGACATGAACCTATAAGCAATAGAGAACATGACTGGATAAAGGTTAACTTTGCAGTAATTTACAACTATGAGATCAATATTTCAAGGACGGCACTGAATTTTATTATCCAAATTTTGTCTTCTAGAAAGGATCTAAATATATGAGAGTTTAAGAATATAGGATACTTTTTTATATGAGTTTACAACAATTTCCCCCACTCTACTTTTTAAAAATAATTATATTACAGACTGATTATAAAATTATCACGTCTTTTTCCTCCTTAAGGTGATTCTCTATCATATTTCTGGCTCATTTCTTCAGCAGGTGTCAAGAAGAGTTCAAGAGAAGAACCATAGGTTAAAAACCTACCTTATTAGTTGAATACATATTTGCAATGAACTGGTCCTAGAATTTTAAGACAATGATTTTAAGTGGAGCAAATGGGGGTGTTGTTATTTTCAAGGTGAAATGTGAGCTGCACATCTGTGAATACTTTACTATACAAAATATTTAGGGGCACCTGGGTGGCTCAGTCGGTTGAGCATCCAACTTCGGCTCAGGTCATGATCTCACACTCCGTGAGTTCGAGCCCCGTGTCAGGCTCTGTGCTGATAGCTCAGAGCATGGAGCCCGCTTCAGATTCTGTGTCTTCCCCTCTCTCTGCCCCTCCCCTGCTCATGCTCTGTCTCTGTCTCAAAAATAGATAGAAACATTAAATTTAAAAATAAATAAATAAAATATTTATATTACTTGCTTCTTCGTATGCCTTCCCTCCCCCGGCCATGGAGAACATCAAGAAAGAGTAATAAGCCAGAAGTATTGTAACACCCTATTTACAATCATGGGAAGAGAAGCCATTTCTTTTCATTTTGTAACTTTTTGTCCCCCTTTACCTCACTATCTAAGTAAGATGGCCTAGCACAAACATAATCTTGGGAGATATATCACCAATTTTTAATTTAGGAAAATGAGAAGAAAAAAATACTCTTTTGCATAACCAACTTTGTTCTCCCAAAAATGATTTTTATTGTTTTACATAAATAAATTTTTAAAGGCCACATATATTTCCTTTTACCTAGAATCAATAGGCCCCATAGCTTTTGAGTAGAAATGTATAGTAATATTGGGAAATTTGTGGTAAGATTGAAATTTCAGTAATATTGACTAAAACCTAATGTCTTTACAAATCTTTCAAAAGGAATCCCAGAACTATTCAGAGATAGAATGATAGAAATAGGATCCATAATATATGTGAAAAATATAAATAAGTTATAATAGTATTGCAAAAGACTATTGATAAAAAGAACATAAAAGTAAGAGCTTAAAACCAGCAATAGTAATGACATGATAGACCAATAGGTTAACTACCGATTTAACAACGAAAGCTAGAAAACAGTGAACTAATATCTTTTGAGTGACAAGAAAAATAACCATCAACATAAGTGTGCTTGCATAGCAAAACTATTAATAATGAAAGCAAAATAATGACATTTTCCAATGAACTGGAGTTAACTTTACCACAAATAGTTCTCCCCGAGAGAAATTTCTAAAGGATATATTTCAGGAAGGAAAAAAAAGAAATTCCCTGGAGAGTCTAAGATGCAAGAAAGAAGAGTGGAAAGAAAACAAAAACAAACAAAAAAGTATGGGGAAGACAATGTGAAAATACAGGAAAAAAAAGCCATGAACATGAAGACACCATGTGCATACCAAGGGCAGAGACAGATCCTTCTGTAATAGCCCTCAGAATGAATCAACTCTAGGGACAAGTTGATTTTGGATTTCTAGCTACCAAAACAGACAAATTTCTATTGTTAAACCAAAAAAACAAAAACAAATACAAAAAGCCAAAAATGTATTAATATCTATATAAAAGATATCTATGTATCTTTTATAATAATAATAGTAATAATATTTTATATAACAATAGCAATATCATCAAATATGTTTGGCTGAAAGTAGTAAAATCATAAACAAAATTATGTATAAAAAAGATTAGAGTTTACAAAGTAAGAGAGTCCTAAGGTATTTCAATCATTCAAAGGATCCCTATGGAAGGTGCATAGAAAATGACAGACAAAACCTCACAAACTTCACAATCTGACAAGGTGAAAAATCAATAAAGATACGGAAAAAGAAATATTTTCAGCTGATATGTAAAAGCAAAGAAAGGAGGAAAAAAGTTTATTAATAAAGTGGGTAAGCATAACACACTAAAGAAGATAAAGTTAAAATGTATCAATCATTGAAAGGACTAAACTTGTCAGTTAAACAAAAAACAGAAAAACTAAATAGAAAAATTAAACAATAATCTACAATATGTGGTTTGTAAGTAACATACATAAAATTTAAAGACCCCCAAATTAAAAAAAAAAAGGGTAAAACAAGAAACAGGAATATATGTTTAAGAATAAGATCCAAAAAGTAGAGTTTAGGGATGGATATGGATATATATCCATATATATATATGTGTGTGTGTGTGTGTGTATATATATATATATATATATATATATCCTTATATATATATATCCTATATCCATATATATATACATATCCTATATCCATATATATATATATCCATATATATATATATATATATCCTTATATAGATATAGATATATATAGTGAAAGTCACTACAGAATGACAAATGTTCAATTAACCATTAACCAGGATGATACAGCAATTGTGTATTTGTTTACACCTAATTAGTTTTAAGGTAAGACTGAGTCACAGGTATCCTTAAATTTAATATCGCAATGCCTGAAGTAATTTATTTTCTTCTAATGAATTTAAAGTTCAGTAGTCAACTATCTAGCACTGGTATGAAATTTTTGCACGTCAACTTCTTCAAGGACTAGGTTTCTTCTACCTCTTCCCTCAGTCACACTCAGGTATAATCTTCATCCTCATCATTCAAGAAGGTGACATTTGTGTCCCATGTCAAGTTAGAGAAGGGACAAATAAGAGGGCACAAGTCTCTGCCAACTTTCACCTAAAGATTTTCAAAATAGGTTACACTGCTTATACACCATTAGTCACGAAGCATATCTAGTGATAACATCATGTGGAGATGCAAAGGAGGCTGGAAATGGCAATATGTGTAGGTGTCACTACCATGGCAGTAGTAGAGAACATATTTTGGGAGGCAACCATCAGCTTCTGCTTCAATAGCCTCAAAATTCAAAAGGCAAAGCTGATATAAGTCCCAAAATAATAATATACCTAGGAATAAACCTGCCAAAGAGGTGAGAGACCTGTACCTGGAAAACTGTACAACATTGACAAAATAAATTGAAGACCACATAAAGAAATGGAAAGACATTCCCTGCTCATGGATTAGAAAATAAATATTGTTCAAATGTCTACCCAAAGCAATTTACAGACTCAATGCAATCCCTATCAAAATACGGATTTTTTCACAGAACTAGAACAAATAATCCTAAAATTTGTATGGAACCACAGAAGGCCCTCAAGAGCCAAAGCAACCCTGAAAAGAAAAGCAAAAGGTGGAGGCCTCACAATTCCAGACTTCAAGTTATATTGCAAAGCTGTGGTAATCAACACTATGGTACAGACACAAAAATAGACAGATAGATCAATGGATCAGAATAGAAAATCCAGAAGTAAACCCAAAACCACATGGTGAATTCATCTTCAACAAAGCTAGAAAGAATATACAGTGGGAAAAATACATTCTCTTCAACAAATAGTGCTGGGAAAACTGAACAGCTACATTCAAAAGAATTAACTGGACCACTTTCTTACACCATACCCCAAAATAAATTCAAAATGGATTAAAGACCTAAATGTGAGACATCAAATCATAAAAATCCTAAGAAGTTAACATAGGCAGTAACTTCTTTGGCATCAGCCATAGCAATGTCTTTCTAGATATATCTCCTGAAGCACGGGAAACAAAAGCAAACAAATTCCTGGGACTACATCAAAATAAAAACCTTCTGCAGAGCAAAGGAAACAATCAACCAAACTAAAAGGCAACCTATGGAATGGGAGAAGTTATTTGCAAATGACATATCTGATAAAGGATTGGGATCAAATACATAAAGAACTTAACACCAAAAAAACCCCAAAATAATACAATTTAAAAGTGGGCAGAAGAAATGAACAGACATTTTTCCAAAGAAGACAGACAGATGGTCAACAGACACATGAAAATATGCTCAACATCTTTCATCATCAGGGAAATACAAATCACATCTCTCAGAATGGCTAAAATCAAAACCATAAGAAACAAAAGGCAAGGGTGTGGAGAAAAAGGAACACTCATCTCTGTTGGTGAAAATGCAAAATGGTGCAATCACTGTGGAAAACCATATGGAGGTTCCTCAAAATCTATCAACTGATTAATGGGTAAAGAAGATGTGGTATACACACACACACACACACACACACAGAATATCATTCAGCCATAACAAAGAATGATATTTTGCCATTTACAAGGTCATGGATGGAGCTAGAGAGTATAATGCTAAGTGAAATAAGTCAGTCAGAGAAAGACAAATACCATAAGGTTTCATTCATATGTGGAATTTAAGAAATAAAAACAAACTAAGGTGAAAAAATTAAGAGAGACAGAAACACAAATCAAGAAACAGAATCATAATTATAGAGAACAAACTGAAGGATACCAGAGGGGAAGTGGGTAGTGGGATGGGTTAAATAGTGACAATGATTAGGAAGTACATTTGTGATGAGCACAAGGGGGATGTATGGAAAAGCTGAATTACTGTACACCTGAAATTAATGTAATACTACATATTGACTGGAATTTAAAAAAAACTTAAAAAAATAGTTGATAGAACAGCAGGGAAATATTGACAACCACTATTATAATGGGATAACTCTCAACATTCCACTCTCAAAATCTGAGAAGACAGCAACAACAACAACCAAAAAAAAAAAAAAAAAAAAAAGGTTAAAAAAGAGCAACTAATTCATAAAAAAGCCAGCCTTAGAACTCCACCAGACCACGGAGGAGCTGCTAGAATGCTCTCTGGGTCAGAGGCACTGGTGAGCAACAGTTTATGGTTCCCCTCCACCTTGAAAGCACAGAGCAGTGCATGATCTGGGTGCCCTAACTGGCCTGCCACCTCAGTGAACCCTGGGCCCACCAAAGTGGCCACAGAGCAATTCATACCAAGACAACCCTGATTAATGCTCACTATAGTTCCAGCATTTGTGCCAAGGTGACACAGGCATAAAACACCCTAGAACACTCTGGGTCCATACAACTTCAGGTAACTCACTAGGGCACCCCCAGCACATAGCACTCTGGAACCTCCTGGCTGTTGTCTGCTTCAAACCCAGCCATTCTGCCACGGCACCCCGTTACATGCAATGCCCCAAAACATCCCTGCCCACACTGGCCTTGGTTCTAGGTACTCAGCCAGGGCAAGCCCTGCACTGAATACCCTCAGACACCTTGGCTTGTACCTACTTCAGCTTCAGCTGTCCCTCCAGGGTGCATTCAGTGTGGATAGCCCCAGGAAACCCTGCCCTGCACCCCCGTTTGCTTTAGCTGTCCTTCTAGGGTATTCCCTGTGTGGAGCACCCCAGGGCCTCCCTGGTCTTTACTCTCCCTTGGATCCAGCTACTCCTCCAGGGGTATCTTCTGTATAGAGAGTCCTCGGACACCCAGGTTTATACTCACCTCGGCTTCAGCTATTCTGCCAAGGTGCCCTCTGTGCATAGAACCCTAGGACATCCAGGCGTGCACTCCAACTTCAGCTATCCTGCCAGAGCACTCTCTATACAGAGATCCCAGGGACCTCCCATGTCACACAAACCACCTCATCTCTAGCTGCCCTCCTAGGGACATCCTGACCTTCATCAGCTTCAGCTTTAGCAATTTTGCCAGTGCTGGAAGACCCAGGGATCCCCCAGCTTGCATCCACTTCAGAAAAGTCCACTGTGCAGAAAGCCCTGAGACCTCTAGCCTGTACCCCACCTCAGTTCTAGCTCCCCTGTCAGGGCACCCTCTGTGCCGGAAGCCCCAGGACACCCTGAATAACATGTACTCCATCCTCAGCTATCCTGCCAAGATGCCCTCTGTGTGTAGAACTGCAGGACACCCCAGCTTGCACCCACTTCAGCTTTGGCTGTCCTGTCAAGGCAACTGCTATATGCAAAGCTCAGGGACCACACCAACCTGTGCTGACCTTCAACGTTAGCTGTCCTGCAGGGTGCCAATTGTGTGGAGAGCCCCAGCACCCCCAGTCTACACCAGGCATAGCTCCAGCCAGCCAGTGAAAGTCACCATGCACACATAGTCAACGTAGGGGATGACCATGCACAAGACCATCCCTTTAAATTTGGGAGCAGTGGCTGTTTTACCTAATCCATAAAAACACAGAAAGTCAAGCAAAATCGGAAGACAGAAAAGAATATGCTCCAAAGGAAAGAACAATATAAAACCTGAGAAAAAGAACTAAATGAAAAAGAGATAAGCTATATACCTTATAAAGAACTTAAAGTAATGATCATAAAATTTCTCATCTAGATGGAGAGATGAGAACTCAGTGAGACCTTCAATAAAGAGAAAGAAAAAAATACTAATCAGAGTTGGAAAACACAGTAACTAAAATAAAAATTACACTGAAGGAAATCAACAGTAAACTAAAGATGCAATAGAACATGTCAGTGATCTGGAAGACAAGGTAATGGAAAGCATCCACACTGAACAGCAAAAGGAGAAAAGAAGTTTTAAAAATGAGGATAGGTTAAGGGTTCTCTTGGACAACATCATTTATATTATGTGGGCCACAGAATAAAAAGAGTGAGAGAAGGGGCAGATAACTTTTTGAAGATATAATAACTGAAAACTTCTCAAAGCTAGGGAAAGAAACAGATATCCAGTTTCAAGAAATAAGGAGTTCCAAGGGAGATGAACCCAAGGAAGTCCACACTTGGCACTTAATAATTAAAATATCAAAGATTAAAGATAGATAAAAGGAAAGAGATTTTTCCCAAATAAGCAAATGTTAAAGGTGTTTATCATCACTAAACCAGCCTTAAAAGAGATGTTAAAGAGACTTTTTTAAGCGGAAAAGAAATGGTCCTAATTAGATGTAAGGAAATTATGAATAAAAACATGTAACATATGACCGAATATACATAAAATGTGGAGAGGGAGTAAAAACAAAAGTTTTTTGTTTGTTTTTAGAATGTGTTTGAGCTTAAATAATCATCTTAATACAGGCTATTGTATACTTAGGGTGTTCTATGTGAACTTTGTGGCAACCACAAACCCAACACCTATAATAGATATACACAGAGAAAAAATAAATAAAAATAAAGCCAAACACAACACTACAGAAACTCATCAATCACAAAGAAAGATAAAAAGAGGAAAAAATACAAAAACAACCAGAAAACTATTAACAAAATGGCAATAAGTACATACCTATCAATAATTACTTTAAATGCAAATGGCCTAAATGTTCCAATCAAAAGATATAGGGTTGCAGAATGAATAAAAAAACAAGAATCATTTATATGCTGCCTATGAGAGACTCACCTCAGACCTAAAGACCCAAACAGACTGAAAATGAAGGAATGCAAAACTATTTACCATGTAAATGGAAGCAAAAAAAATAAAAAATAAAAAAGCTGGGGTAGCAATAGTCAAAACAGACAAAATAGACTTTAAAGCAAAGACCACTGAAGAGAAAAAGAATACATAATGATAAAGTGATCAATCTTATAAGAAAATATAACAATTGTAAATACTTATGCTCCCAATATTGGAGCCCCTAAATACACAAAGCCAGTATTAACAAATGTAAAGAGACAAAGTGATGAGAACATAATAATAGCATGGGGAATTTAATACCTCATTTACCTCAATGCATAGATCATCAATAAGGAAACAAAATCAATTTGGAAACAGTGTCTTTGAATGACACATTAGATCAAATGGACCTAACAGATATATAAGAATATTCCATCCAAAAACAACAGCATACACATTCTTTTCAAGTGCATGTGGAACATTCTCTGGAATAGATCACCTGTTAGGCCACAAAACAAGCCTCAATAAACTTAAGGAGACTGAAATCATTCCATGCATCTTTCTTGACCACAACAGTTTAAAAATGAAATTCAAGAAATAAACTGAGAAAAAAAAAACACAAAACACAAACACATGGAGACTAGAAAACATAATGCTAAACAAACTGATCAACAAAGACATCCAAGAAATAAAAATGTACATGAAGACAAACAAAATGAAAACAAAACAGTCTAAAATCTTTGGGATGCAGCAAAAGCAGTTCTAAGAGGAAAATATATAGCAACACAGGCCTACTGCAAGAAACAAGAAAAAGCTCAAATAAACAATGAACCCTTACACCTAGAAAAAGGAAGAAAAACAAAGCCCAAGGTGAGGAGGAAATAATAAAGTTTGAGCAAAAATAAATGATATAGGGATTTAAAAAAATGGGAAAAAAATGAAACCAAGAGCTGATTCCTTGAAAATATAAACAAAAGTGGTAACTCTAAAACTATATGTCAACACCCTGGACAACCTAGAAAAAATGAAAAAAAATTCCTACCAGCAATCTTCCAAAACTGAATCAGGAAGAAATAGAAAATCTGAACACACCAATTACTAGTAATGCAATTAAACTAGTAATTAAAAAAAAATCAAAAAATGAAAATCCAGGACCAGATGGATTCATAGATGAATTCTACCAAACATTTAACAATACCTATCCCTCTCAAACTATTCCAAAAAATATATGAGGAAAGAAAGCTTCCAAATACATTCTACAACATCACGCTAATACCAAAACCAGACAAAGACACCATAAAAAGAGAACTATAGGTCAATATCACTGATAAGCGTAGATGCAAAAATCCTCAACAAAAATTAGAAAATCACATTCAACAATATATTAAAAGTATCATTTACCATAATCAAGTGGGATTTATTCCAGGGATACAAGGATGGTTCAATATTCACAAATCAATCAACATGATACATCACATTAAAAAAACAGACAAAAGTCATATGATCACCTGAATAAATGCAGAAAACCACTTGACAAGTCCAATACCCGTTCATGATAAAAACTCTCACCTAAGTAGGTTTAGAGGAAACATACCTCAACATAATAAAGGCCATATATGAAAAATCCCAGAGTTAACAATATCCTCAATGGTGAAAAACTGACAGCTTTTCCTCTATTATCAGGAAGAAAACAAAGATGTCCACTCTTACCACTTTTATTCCATAGTCCTGGAAGTCCTAGCAAGAGCAATCAGACAAGAAAGAAGAAAAACTTTCATTATTTGCAGTTGACATGGTACTCTATGTAGAAAACCATAAAGACTCTAACAAAAAAATATTAGATATAATAAATAAACTCAGTGAAGTTGTGGGATACAAAATTCATACTCCAGAAATCAGTATCATTTCTACATACTAGTAATGAAGTACCAGAAAAAGAAAATAAGAAAACAATCCTATTTACAGGTACATCAAAAATAATAAAATACCTAGAAATAAACTTAACAAAGGAGAGGAAATACCTGTACTCTAGAAAGTAAAATACACTCATGAAAGATATTGAGTATGACACAAATGTAAAGATATTCCATGCTAATGATTGGAAGAATATTGTCAAAATGTCCCTATTACCCAAAGCAATCTACAGATTCATTACAATCCCTATCAAAATACTAATAGCATTTTTCACAGAATTAGAATACTAAAATTTGTATGGAACCACAAAAGACCCCAAGCAGCCAAAGTAAATTTGAGAAAGAAGGAACAAAGCTAGAGCTATCACAAGCCCAGATTTCAAGATCTACTACACAGCTTTAGTAGTCAAAACGGCATAGTACTAGCACAAAAATAGACTCAAAGATCAAAGGAAAACAAAACAGAGTCTATGACAAAGGAGGCAAGAATACACAATGAGGAAAAGACAGTCTCTTCAATAAACAGTGCTGGGAAAACTGAACAAACACATGCAAAATAATGAAACCAGACCACTTTTTAACACCATATACAGAAAAAAAAAAAAAACAAAACACCTCATAATGTGTTAAAAACCTTAATGTAAGACCTGAAACCATAAAAATCCTAGAAGACAACACAGGTAATAATTTCTCTGACATCAGCCATAGTAGTATGTTTCTAGGTATGTCTCCTAAGACAAGGAAAACAAAAGCAAAAATAAACTATTGGGACTATATCAAAATAAAAATCTTTTTCACATTACAGGGGCACCTGGGTGGCTCAGTCAGTTAAGTGTTCAACTTTTGGTTTCAGCTCAGGTCATGATCTCACCATTTGGGAGTTCGAGCCTTGGGCCTGGCTCTGTCCAGACAGCATGGAACCTGCTTGGGATTCTCTGTCTCCCTCTCTCTCTGCCCTTCACCCACTTGTATTCTCTCTCTCAAAAATAAATAAATAAATAAATAAGCATTAGGGGCACTTGGGTGGCCCATTCGGTTAAGCGTCCGACTTCGGCTCAGGTCATGATCTTGCGGTTTGTTAATTCAAGGCCTGCGTCGGGCTCTGTGCTGACAGCTCAGAGTCTGGAGCCTGCTTCTTCTGATTCTGTGTCTCCCTCTCTCTCTGCCCCTCCCTTCTCATGCTCTCTCTGTCTCAAAAATAAACAAAATATTTTTAAAAAATTTTAAATAAATAAGCATTAAAAAAAGGCATAAATAAATGGATAAGAGGTACAGTGTTGTGTAGATTCTATGAAATTGTTATAACGTTTTCCAGCACAATTTTTGTAAATTTTATAGGGAATTGTAAGGCCCTGGCTCCTGGAGAAGATCAAGCTTAGAGGATCTTCCTCTTTAAATATCAAGATTTATTAGGAAACAAATATATTTAAGCTAATGTAGTCTTGAAACAGGAAAAGACAAAGAAAAGATCAAAGAAAAATCTATTAGTTGAATAACATGTAATATGCAACAAAAGAATCATTGTAAATGATATCATCATTAATAAATGTGAAAAGAAGAGAGTATTTAATTGGTGGTGATGGGACAATTCATTATTCACATAAAAAAAAGAAAATGAAATTAGATCTCTAGTTCATGAGATCCACAATAATCAACTTCAGATAAAGACTTAAGTATAAAACAAAAACTATAAAAACTGTATAAGACAGGGTCACCTGGGTGGCTCAGTCGGTTGGGTGGCCGACTACAGCTCAGGTCATGATCTTGCAGTCTGTGAGTTCAAGCCCCACGTTGGGCTCTGTGCTGAGAGTTCAGAGACTGGAGCCTGCTGTGTCTCCCTCTCTCTCTGTCCCTTCCCTGCTTGCTCTCTGTCTCGCTCTCTCTCTCTCTCAAAAGAATATACAATTAAAAAAATACTTTGTAAGACAAAAGAACATCTTATTGGCCTTGGCACAGAAACATTATTCAAACATAAAGTTGACTAGCTGGACATTAAAATTGGAACTTTTCATCAAAAACTGCATTTAAAAATGTGAAAAGAGAAAACAAAAATCAGGAGAAGAAATTTCCATCACATAGAGTTGAAAAATGATTATTATCCAGAATATATTTTAATGTATAAAACATATGTTTCATATAATGCCTATAAACAATGGCCAAACAAGGAAAATAAATGAAAGATACTCACAACTCATTACTAAATAGAAATTTGTAAAATAAAACGGTAATAGATAACTCTTATATTAATAAAACTGGCAATGTCTGACAATACCAAAAATGTTGGGAATATAGAACATAGTTAACTATGTATACTGCTAGTGGAATAAATTGATGTAATTATTTTGGAAACAAATTTGACATTATGTTGTAAAGTCATACATTCAAATACTAAAAGCCAGCAACTGTACCTCTAGACAAATTACTGCAAATGCACACTAGAAAACCTAGAATATTCCAAGCAGCATTATCTATATCAATAGAAAATGGGAACTGTCCATAATACAGGAAGATATACAATTAATCAGAATGTATTCATATTACATAATAAAATGGCAACAAATAAAATAATAGCAATCATATGAAATTTAGAAATAATGTGCAATAAAAATATCCAAAACTTCATAAAGTATGAGAACACTTTTAAAAGTTCAAACTAAAGGGCACGTAGGTGGCTCAGTCAGTTGAGCGTCCAACTTCAGCTCAGGTCATGATCTCACAGCTTGTGAGTTAGAGACCTGCATCAGGCTCTGTACTGACAGCTCAGAGCCTGGAGCCTGCTTCAGATTCTGTGTCTCCCTTTCTCTCTGTCCCTAACCCACTCGCATTCTGTCTCTGTCTCTCTCAAAAATAAACAAACATTAAAAAAAATAATTAAAAATAAATAAAAATAAAAGCTCAAGTAAAATAATATATTATGCAAAAATGCATACATATAGTAACTACATACATATAGCACACAAAAAAAATCGCTAACTATAAAAATTCAAGTAATTTTCATTACAATGCAAGACATATAAGTGAATGGGAAAGACTAATAGGTAGCAGTAATAATTGTAGCTTCATTGATAAATTTTTATTATGCTTCATAACTTCTAAATTTGTGACATATTTTGTTCAAGTAATACATGCTTGTTCTAAGATTCCCAAAAGCTTATCAATTATAGTTACTTTTGTTTTTGTTTTGTGTGTGTGTGTGTGTGTGTGTGTGTGTTTTAATAAAAATCACAGAGCTCTATCACTGAGATATACCTAGAAAACTATGGCTGTGGAAGTAACATACTGTGCATTCAATAATAGGTGATAGTTCATTTATTTTATATGAATTAAAGATTTTAGTTAAAATTAATGAAATGCACAGTATGTAGAGAGAGACTAAAAGAGAGTGCTTTGCAATTAAATTTCAGTTACAAATTATATTCCTTAAGTTAATATCCCATGTCACTTGGTCAACTTCACTGGTTTCGGCTCTTGAGTTAGAAGAACGCTCCTTTCCAAATAAAAACTTTCCAGGTCAGCAAAATGTCCAAATCATCTCTTTCACTTTGATGTGCCTTTTTAAAACTTTTCTCTTCGAATCAAGGGCACGTCTTTGTTCCAGATTTAAGGAGCAGATGAAATATATTCTAATAGATTCGTATCATAAATCTCTAGTGTCTAAGTAGACCAGAAGAAACATCTATCTGTCCTGATCAGTATCTCCAGAGGCTATTATATTCCCATTTAAAAAAAAAAAAAATTGTCATCTGTGTAGAGCCCATCTCTGTCTCTAACTTGTCAGTTCAAGAACATTAGAAAATGTCTTTAGTTTTGCTCATTAAGATGTATATCTTTTATGCCCCAAGATAACCATTAATATTCAAAAAATACAGGGAAATGCCTTAAGGCAGGTGCTTAAACTAGAGAATAGTACTATGCCAAACACTTGGAGCTTCCCAATTACTACTGGACCCTATTTCCATCTGGCAACTGATGGTTATATCACAACACAAGTGCCATTTTGAGGCTCAAGTAAGCAACCTCAATATAACTGCTCATTGAGGGATGCCTTTGTAGTCCTACAGGAATGCAAGATACGGATGATTGCTCCTCAGAAGAACAACTGTTGACAGGGTTGGGGAAACAACTCATGAATGATGAACTGAGAAAGCGTCCAACTGTTCATGCAGACCTGTAAATGTGCCACATCACAAACTTAGGAAGGATTACAGCAATTTCCCTGTGTCCTGTTATTTGCCTCTGACCAAGAATGAACAGACATGCAATGTCACTAGGTATAGTCTAGATTCATATATCCTGATTTTTTAACTCCATTAAGAGGTATCATCATAAAGATTTAGCAAATCTTGAACCTGTTACATCTAGAACACGACTCCCTTTTTGCAAAATTAATGATTAAAAAATAACTCTATGAATATTTAAAACCAAGGAAAAACCTACCAAGAGTTCATCATTATACTTCTGCTTAGCCTTCTAATTCCCAAGGCTAACAGCATGTACAATGACTTGATTAGGGCTCACAATATATATATATTTTTAAATCAGTCTTCCCCTATATGTGAATTTCTGCAAATATAAGCATATAATAGGTACACCTTGGGCTGCTTTAATTGTAGAACACATTTACATAATAACAGAAAAATAACATACTGTGAACAAGAAGAATATACTTCATTCCTCTGATACTTCCCTCCCTGGTAACCAGAGCTATAGCATTCAGAAAAGGGAAACTATGATGCCTCAAGAAAGAGGATTAAAATACATGCAAGAACGGAATAGTTTGCTATTTAACAGAGTAATCTCATTCTGTTATGTCTTTGGTACTTCTGCCACTATAAATTGTTCATCACATTTGCTCAAATATCACAACATACACTTTAATTTAGTAGTTTAAAATTTGGCAGTTAAATAACACCATCAGTATATGACCAGTTTTATTTCCTCTAACCCTACATATTGTGTCACCCACCTCATTTAGTTTTTATATGCAGGTGATCTTGGTTAATCATTAATGAGCTACCTTACTTATCCATCTGTATCTCTCATTGCCTTCAACAGTGACAAACTACTACTACGACAATTATTGCTACTACGACTTCTACTTCTTGCTGGAAGCCGAGCTATCCCAGCCTGAGTGGCAGGGCCCGGGCTGTGGACGGATTGGTCACTGCAGGCCGGCCCACTGACAGTGAAGCTTCTTGTACTCCCGCTTTTAGGTAATTTGGCCTTAATGAAGTACCTGGGGTATTGTCTGTTGGGGAATTGCCTTTGGCAGGCCCCCTGGGAAAAGAACCATTAGGGAAGAAAATAAAGTTCCGCAAGAAACTGTGCGGCCTTCCGTTCAGCCCTTGTCATCCCCTATGGAGACTCCTCTACTTACAGGAAGGATAGCCTCATACATTTGCCAGCAAAGAGGGCCTGTGAAGGAGAGACATATGGATTTGAAAGCCCCACTCTGGCAACTAAGGAGTGTATTTCCGGGCACAGGTGACTTCAACCCCTAGGCCCACCTGGCCCCCAGGAGGCATTCCAGATGATGACTGAACCTAGTCGGTTAAGGTACAGAATGATTCATTCGTTCCTAGGTGCATTGTCTCTCTGAGAATGTATGAGGCATGGATTTCTAAGGCTTTTTCCACCCCTTTCTGGCACCTGGGACCAAGGCAAACACATTGTTCTTCTGGCTTCATGAGGTTAGGAGATCATGTCCCTGTAACTGTTCCACTTGAGGTGTTGAGAAAAGGAGGGCCTTTCATGAGAAGAGCAAAGCAAATGCTTTGTAGATTATAGATAAACTCAGATGCATAATGGAATAATGTAAGAAATCAATCAATAATCAAAGGGTATGCGGGAAAATTAGGGGAAAATTGTCACATTATTTCTTAAAGGTTGATTACACATAGGAACATTTTCAAAATTAGGTAATGTTAGAAAAACATAGATGACGTATGTCACAAGGAAATCACTAGCATATATAATGCCACGTTTGCTACAATAAATAGGCCAGTTCAACGCACTGCTGTTGTCTGTGTCCATTCTTATTTTTGTTTTTTATTTTAGTTTTTTATTTCACTTTTGTTTTATTTTCGCCGGTGCCGTCCATCCTTCGGGAACCCCTGGACCTGCTGGAGCTGGACTCTGGCAACTTCTATAAGAAGACATAAAACCTACTCTCTTAAATTTTTAAATGCACAATACAGTATGTTAATATGGACATAATGTTGTATACCACATCTCCAGAACTTAATTCATTTTGTATAATTGAAACTTTAATACCTGTTGAACAGCAACTTTCAATTTCCTGTCTCAATTTCCCACTTTGCCTTCACTCTTTCCCAGATCACACTGTGGCCCTTACATTTTACCACCTTCTTTGTTTCTTTTCTATTTTATCCACCTGACTCCTGTCAAATTTATTGCATTTTTTCTTCCTTTAACTCTCAAATTCCAGATAATGATCCAATTCTACACATGGATAATATTTAAAATGCCAAAAGAAGTCTTGCACTCTAAAAAGAAAATCATTATATAATAAAGTGATTTTATTTTCTGCACTTTAAACATTTTTATAATATCAGTATTTTATGAGGACCTCTCTGTTAAGGAGGAAAGAACATAGTATGCTATCTAATACATTTCTCATCATTCAGCCTATTAAACAGGTTTTATATCTAAATTGTTTTCTTTTTTAATGTTTATTTTTGAGAGGGAGAGAGGGTGGGGGGAAGGGCAGAGAGAGAGGGAGACACAAAACTAGAAGCAGGCTCCAGGCTCTGAGCTGTCAGCACAGAGCCCGACACAGGGCTGGAACCCAGGAACCGTGAAATCATGACCTGAGCCAAAGTCTGGCGCTTAACCGACTGAGCCACCCAAGGGCCCCCTAAATTAAGTTTTGATTGTTGTTTTAGCCTATTTATTTTTAATATACCTTTAGTCCCTCCTATTAATTCAATATTTTAAGCAAAATGAAATACCAATGTCTCCTAACCAGTAAGAGTATTTGGATAAAGATCTAGTTCCTGGCAGGATGAGGTAACAAAACAAGAATGGCCACAGCTCCTCATCATCAAGGAAAAATTGAAATGCTCTGCATTTGTCTCAATTCTTAACCAGAATTTAAAAAGAAAGTGAAACCCAGTTCTGCTCTGTTAGTTGGCTGATGATAATTTTGATAAATATGATTAATATTCACCCTAAATTTAACACTAAATTTTCCAGCAGATTTTATATGAGAATACATATTCAGTTATTTTTAAGTATATTTGAAAATAAATAGTACATAACTTAAAACTATGGAATATTTAGGAACTTCACAGAGAAATCATTTCTACTTATTTTCAAAAGAAAACCATAATCCTTAAATCTGTTGCTGAAAAGTTAAAATGTAACACAAACACCCATCTAATCCACCTACCAATTTGAGAAAATGATTGAATCATACACACTTGAAACTCAAAGGTCCTAGTAAAGATAACATTTCCTAGAAAAAATTCTTATTTTTTTCTAGGTTAGCTTTTAAGAATGTTCCTCTTTTCCCTGATATCCTGTTTGACATGGTCTTCCAAGAAAACAAGGTATTTGGACTAAATAACTTATGTAGAAAGTAACTTCACAATGAAAAGATATCGGTTACCATATATTTATATATGTGAGTTATGCTTTAACGTCTCAACTTAGAAATCCATGTTCATTAAGGTTTATAAAATTTTTTTAAATGTTTATTAATATTTGACAGAGACAGCACGAGTGAGCATGAGTGGGGGAGAGGCAGAGAGAAAGAGGAAGACACAGAATCCTATCAGCACAGAGCCTGATGCAGGGCTCAAACTCACAAAGCATGAAATCATAACCTAAGCTGAAGTCGGATGCTTAACCGACTGAGCCACCCAGGCATCTCTAAATATTTCTTAATGGATCATAATTTTATGATATATTTAATAATTAATAGTGACAAGTCAGACTTTGCTTAATCATTTTTAAGTATTCAATTGGTAAATTAAATGTAACATGAATTTACAAAAATAACGCATTTATCAAAAATGCTTTCCTCTGTAACTTTGTATGTTTGCTGTTACTGTGGATGTTTCTAGCAAAGTGCCAAATTATAGTAACTTAGCTACTTTACTTTATTTGATATAACAATGATCTTTCAATATAATTAAATAAATGTAAATGTATATATTTTATCAGTTTAACAAATGATGAATTTTCTGTAATTGCCAGGTATATACATCAGGAATTAAAACTAATGATCATAACATAAACTGTGATCTCTTTTCTTGTGAAAATTTAGGTGGTCATGACAGCACTAATTTATCAGGACTATAATCCATCTTGTCTGCAAAAATGAACAGAATTTCAGTAAGGAAAAAACTTATTGTTTGAATGTAGGAAAATATATTCCCTTAAGTTTTCAAAATATGCTTGTAAAGACTTGAATTTGGGGTCCAGAGAAGCACACTTTTAAATCTTATAACTACTACTTACATGTAATGTAATCTGGGTAAATTGTTTCAACATCCTCCTCCAAAAAAAAAAATGGCAGTCAAAATATGTAGTGTAGATTATCATAAGAATTATATGAAAAAAAAATTCTACATAAAGGACAAAGACACTATCTGGCTAATAGTGATAGCTCCAAAAGTATTAACCAATTTTCCTTCTTCCTTTATCATAACTGCAAATAACCAAATGTCTAAATATTGACATCTCTCATAAAAGAAGAAAAACTGTGGTGAATATACAGAAAATTCACCAATTTAAATTTTTAAGTGTACAATTCAGTGGCGTTAAGCATATTTACATCATGCAACCATCAATACTACCGATCTCCATAGCTTTCATCATCTCAAACTGGGAATTATACACATTAAAATGTAACTCCCCATCCCCCACCTGCCCCTAGCTCCTGGTTATCAATATTCTGTTTCCTCTATGAATTTGATTATTCTATTTACTTCATATACGTAGACCCATACAACACTTGTCCTTTCACATCTGGCCTGTTTTACTCAGCATAATGTTTTGAAGGTTCATCCATATTGTAGCATGTATCAGAATTCCATTCTTTTTAAAGGCTGAATATTATTCCATTGCGCATATATATATATATATATATATATATATATATATACACACACACACACACACACCATATTCTGTTTATCCATTCATCCTTCAATAGACATTTGGGTCATTTTTACCTTTTGCATATTGTGAAAAAGGCTGCTGTAAACACAGTGTACAAACATCTGTCTGAGAATTTGCTTTCTGTTCTTTGGGATTTATACCTAGAAGTGGGATTGCTGAATCATGTAAGTTATTTGAAGAAACATCAGACCATTTTCCAGAGTAGCTACACCACTTTAAATCCTACCAGTAATTGCATATCCTTGCCAACAGTGCTGTTTTTATGGGTTTTTTGGCTCTTTTGATAATAGTCATCCTTTTAATATGAAATGATATTTTATTTTGGTTTTGGTTTCCATTGCTATTGGTATATCTTCTTCAGATAATGTACATTCATGTCCTTTGCCTTTTTTTAAAATTGGGTTGTTTCTAGCATTGAGTTTCAGGAGTTGTTTACATATTCTTGATAGGAATCTCTTATCTGATATAGTATTTGCAAATAATTTCTTATTTTGTGGGTTGCCTTTCATTCTTTTGATGTAAAAAAAAAGTTCATTTTGATAAAGTCCAATTTATCTAGGTTTTTTTTTTGCTTTTGTTGCCTGCACTTTTAACATCATATCCAAGAAATAATTGCCAAATTGAATGAATCCTATACCCTGCATTTTCTCTTAACAGTTCTATAGCTTTAGCTCTTATGTTTAGCTCTTTGACCCACTTTAAGTTAATTTTTTGCATATGGTGTGAGGTGAGCACCCAACTTTATTCTTTTGCATATGTATATCCAAGTTTTTTTTAGCACTATTTGTTAAAAGACTAAACTTTCCCTGTTGAATGAACTTGGCCACACTGTTGTAGATTATTTGATCATATATGTAAGAATTCATTTCTGGGATTTCTATTTTATTCTGTTATCTATATGTCTACCATATATATGCCAGTGACATAATCTGATTATTGCAGATTCTAAGTAAGTTTTAAAATCAGATCATGTGAGTCTTTCAACTCTGTTCTTTTTCAAGATTGTCTTTTCTATTGGCAATTATGTAGAATACAAATTTTTTATATATTTTTCTATTTTTGCAAAAAATATTGCAATGGGACTTTAAAAGGAATGACATTGAATCTACAGATCACTTTGGGTGATACTGATATCCTAACTATATTACGTCTTCCAATCCATAAACATAAATGTCTTCCCATTTACTTATGTGTTTAATTTCTTCCAGCAACATTTTTTAGTTTGCAGTATACCTGTTTCACTTCTTTGGCTAAGTTTATTCCTAAGTGTTTTATTCTTTTTGATGCTATTGTAAAATGGCTTTTTAAGAATTTTCCTTTCTGTGTTGTTCATGGTTAGCACATAGAAACATAACTGATTGTGTGTTTAACTTGTGTTCTGAAATGTCAAATTAATTTATTAGCTATACCAATTGTTTTGTGGAATCTTTAGAGTTTTCTACATTTAAGCTCATGTCATTTGCAAATAGATAATTATTACTTCCTCCTTTCCAATGTGGATGCCATTTATTTTTAGTCATTCCTTCATTGTCTAACTGTTCTGGCTAGAACTCCCAATACTATATAGTAAAGAAGTGGCTAAACCAGGAATCTTGGTTTTATTCTTCATCATCAAGAAAAATCTTTCAGTATTTCACCATTGAGTATAGTACTTCAGGATTCTCCTATATTTCCATTATTATGTTGAAGATGTTTTCCCTTCTATCCATCCTTTGTTGAGTGTTTTTTATCATAAAACATTTCTGAATTTGGTCAGATGCTTTTTCTGCATCAATTGATATGATCATGTTTTGTCCTTCATTCTGTTAATGTGGTATATTAATTTATTAATTTATTTTTAGTTGAACCATTCTTGAATTCCATAAATAAATACCATTCAGTCATGGTATACAATCCTTTTAATATTCTGCCAAATTCAGTTTGCTAATTCAAACCAAAGTATATTGAAGATTTTTTTGCGTGTTGGTTTGCAATTTTTTTTTTCTGTAGTGTCTTCATTTGGCTTTCATAGTAGAGTAATATTAGCCTCATAAATGAATTAGGAGATGTTCCCTCTTCTTCAAAAATTTGGAAGAGTTTCAGAAGAATTATTTTTTCCTTAAATGTTTGGGGAGGAGGGGCCAACATGATGGAGAAGTAGGGAGATCCGAACTTCCCTTGTCTCTCAAAGAAAGAAGTGCTGAAGCCAAAAGACTTTGAACCCCAAGAATCTGGGAGGAAAAGAGACAGTCGTGCTTCCAGGGACCCACCAGGACAACCTGATAGGCCATAGGTGGGTGATTGCAGAGGGGAGGGATCCACTCCTGCAGAGAAACAAAGAGAAGAGAAAGAGAGGCCAGGGAAGCAAAGGACTGTATCTGGACAAAAGAAAAACCTCAGACCAGGACGGAGAAAGAATCTCTAACTGCGGGGCTATCTCCAGACTGGAGCAGGCTATCCAAACATGCACCCGGGGAGAAGGGAAGCCCTCCCCAGGCTCAGTGACTAGGTCAGAGAGGATCCCCTCCCTGGAGTGCTATGGGGCAGAACAAAGCCTGCCTGTGACTGCTATGCAGGGACCACGTATCAGGCAGCAAGGAGCTGTGCTTCCCCAGTATCTGGGCACGTAGAGCAAGAGTTTAAATCCCTGCCAAGCGCCAGGTACCGGAGTCAGCGAAGCGAGACAAACCACCTTGTTCATGTTTGCAGCACAGTGACGATGGCTCGAACAGGGTGGTTTGGGACACTGGGTCTGTGGAGGAGAGACTGGGAGGTTGCCATTTTACTCCCCACCACCACCAAGGTGGGACCTCAGGGATGGGAGGGCGGACCCACATTGGAGGAGGGCCGGCCCACATTGGAGGAGGGCTGCCTACAACAAACCATGCCCTTCTGTGCCTGGTAACTGCATATTTACTGGAGCAGGACAGACGCTGAGGATCCAGATGGCCCCTTCTCCAGACCAGCACTGCTGCATTGCCTGGTTTAATTCTCAGACAATTCTTATTGTATAGATATATTTCTCCCTTCCTTTTGTCCTACTTACTTTTTCTCTCCTCTAGTCTGGTTACTCTGGTTGTTGGTTTGTTTAAGCAGACATGTTTAATCTGCTCTTGATACATGTTCCACACCTCCTTTATTTTCCTTTCTCTCTCTCTGGATTAAGCTGTTTAGTTTCTCTGGTCAATTTTTATTCTTTCTTTTCCTCTGCCCCTGTTATTTCTCTCTTTTTATGGGATAAGGCCTCTTTCATCAGCACCTCCACCAGCTTGTTGTTTACTTGTAGTTGGTGTTTCTGTTTTTTTGTTTTGTTTTTTGTTTTCTTTTCCAGGGCTACTTCAACTAACAAATCAAAGCACATCTTGTGGAGGGTCCAAAACATTGCTCTGAGTAGGGAAATAAAGCAACCAAGGTCACAACAATAGAGAGCAAGTAACACTCTCCAAAAAAAAACACCTCGTGAAGGGCCAGGCCCTGGACAGTGTATGACTCCTATTTAATATAGTAGTGCTCAGAGGTGCAGGGCACATAAAAAGCTTTTAAAACACATAAGGGACAGAAAACTAGCCAAAATGATGAAACAGAAGAATTCTCCTCAAAAGAAACAGAAGAATTCTCCTCAAAAGAAATTCCAGGAGGAAATGACAGCTAAAGAATTGATCAAAACAGATATAAACAATATAACTGAACAAGAATTTAGAATAATAGTCTGGGGAAGGAAGCAAACATTGAAATCCAGAAGGCACAGAGAACTTTCTTCAGATGTAACTTGAATAGATCTTCTGCACAACCTATCATAGTGAAACTGGCAAATACAAAGATAAAGAGAGAATTCTGAAAGCAGCTAGGGATAAACAGGCCTTAACATACAAGGGTAGACACATAAGGGTAGTAGCAGACCTATCTACTGAAACCTGGCAGGCCAGAAAGAAGTGGCAGGATATTTTCAATGTGATGAATGGGACAAATATGCAGCCTAGAAACCTTTATCCAGCAAGCCTGTCATTGTCATTCAGAATAGGAGAGATACAGGTTGTCCCAAACAATCAAAAACTGAAGGAAGTCAGCTTAAAGGGGACTCTGTAACTGAATTATTGAAAGGACCACAAAGGATAAGAGACATCACTACAAGCATGAAACCTACAGATAACCCAATAATTCTAAACCCATATCTTTTAATAATAATACTGAATGCAAATGGACTAAATGCTCCAATAAAAAGATATAGGGTACCAGAATAGATTAAAAAAAAAGACCCATCTATTTGCTGTCTACAAAAGACCCATTTTAGACCTGAAGACACCTTCATATTGAAAGTGAGGGCATGGAGAACCATCTGTTATGCTACTGGAAGTCAAAAGAAATCTGGAGTAGCCACACTTATATCAGACAAACTAGATTTTAATGTAAAGACTGTAACAGGAAAAAAAAAGACTGTAACAGGAGATGAAGAAGGGCATCATATAATAATTATGGGGTCTATCCATCAAAGAGCTAACAATTTTAAATGTCTTGAACAAATTTGGGAGCACCCAAATATATACAATAATTAATCACAAACATAAGCAATCTTATTGGTAATAATGTGGTAATTTCAGGGGACTTTAATACTCCACTTACAACAATGAACAGATCACCTTGACAGAAAATCAATGAAGAAAAAATGGCCCTGAATAATACACTAACCAGATGGACTTGACAGATATATTTAGAACTTTTCATCCTAAAGCAGCAGAATATACATTCTTCTGGAGTGCACATGGAACATTCTCCAAGATAGATAACATACTAGGTCACAAAACAGCCCTAATAAATATAAGCGAATCAAAATCATACCATACACACTTTCAGATCACAATGCTATGAAACTTGAAATCAACCCCAGGAAAAAGTTTGGAAAACCTCCAAATGCATGGAGGTTAAAGAACATCCTACTAAAGAACAAATGGGTCAACCAGGCAATTAAGGCAGAAATTTAAAAAATACATGGAAACAAATGAAAATGAAAACACAACCATCCAAATCCATTGGGATACAGCAAAAGCAGTCCTAAGAGGAAAATACATTGGTAATCCAGGCCTATCTCAAGAAACAAACAAACAAAAAAATCCCAAATACAAAATCTAACAGCACAGCTGAAGGAACTAGAAGCAGAACAGCAAAGAAACCTCAAACCTAGCAGAAGAAAAGAAATAATAAATATCAGAGCAGAAATAAACAATATATAATCCAAAAAAACAAAAAACAAAAAACAAAAACAGTAGAACAGATCAATGAAACAAAGAGTTGGTTTTTTGAAAAAATAAACAAAATTGATAAACCTCTAGCCAGGCCTCTAAAAAAGAAAAGAGAGAGGACCCAAACAGATAAAATCATGAATGAAAATGGATGTATTACAACCAATCCCTCAGAAATACAAGCAATTATCAGAGAATACAACAAAAAAATTACATGCCAACAAACTGGACAACCTGGAAGAAATGGACAAATTCCTAGACATTCATACGCTACCAAAACTCAAATGGGAAGAAATAAAAATTTGAATAGACCCATAACTAGTGAAGAAAATGAGTCAGTTATCAAGAATCTCCCAACAAATAAGAGTCCTGGAACAGATGACTTCCCTGGGAAATTCTACCAGACATTTAAAGCAGAGATAATACCTATCCTTCTAAAGCTGTTCCAAAAAATAAAAATGGAAGGAAAACATCCAGACTCATTCTATGAAGCCCCCATTACTTTGATTCCCAAACCAGACAGAGACCCCATGTAAAAAGGAGAATTACAGGCCAACATCCCTGATGAACATGGATGTAAAAATTCTCAACAAGATGCTAGCAAATCGAATTCAACAACATATAAAAAGAATTATTCACCATGATCAAGTGGGATTCATTCCTGGGCTGCAGGGCTGATATAATATTCACATCAATCAATATAATACATCACATTAATAAAAGAAATGATAAGAACCATAGGATCCTATCAATAGATGCAGAAAAAGCATTTGACAAAATACAGCATCCTTTCTTAACAAAAGCCCTCAAGAAAGTTGGGATAGAAGGAACATACTTAAACATCATAAAAGCCATATATGAAAAGCCCAAGCTAATATCTTCAGTGGGGGAAAAACTGAGAACTTTCCCTGAGATTAGGAACACGACAGGGATGTCTACTCTCACCACTGTTGTTTAACATAGTGTTGGAAGTCCTAGCATCAGCAATCAGACAAGATGAAATAAAAGGCATAAAAATTGGCAAAGAAGTTAAACTTTCACCTTTTGCAGATGACATGGTATTCTACATGGAAAACCTAAAAGACTCTACCCAAAGACTGATAGAAATGATACGTGAATTCAGCAAAGTTACAGGGTACAAAATCAATGTACAGAAATCAGTTGCATTTTTATACATCAATAATGAAGCAACAGAAAGGGGAATAAAGAAACTGATCCCATTTACAATTACACCAAGAACCATAAATGCCTAGGAATAAACCTAACCAAAGATGTAAAAGATCTGTATGCTGAAAACTACAAAAAGCTTATGAAGGAAACTGAAGAAGACACAAAGAAATGGAAAAAACATTCCATGCTCATGGATTGGAAGAATAAATATTGTTAAAATGTCAATACTACCCAAAGCAATCTACACACTCAGTGCAATCCCAATCAAAATTGCGCTGGCATTCTCCTCAAAGCTAGAACAAACAATCCTAAAATTTGTAGGGAACCACAAAAGACCCAGAATAACTAAAGTAATATTGAAGAAGAAAACCAAAGCGGGAAGCATCAGAATCCCAGACTTGTGCCTCTATTACAAAGCTGTAATCATCAAGACAGTATGGTATTGATACAAAAACAGACACATAGACCAATGGAATAGAGATAAATGTATGGCCAACTAATCTTTCACAAAGCAGGGATAAGTATCCAGTAGAAAAAAGACAGTCTCTTTAGCAAATGGTGCTGGGAGAACTGGACACCAGCATGTAGAAGAATGAGACTAGACCACTTGCTTACACCATACACAAAAGTAAACTCAAAATGGATGAAAGACCTAAATGTGAGACAGGAAACCATCAAAACCCTAGAGGAGAAGGCAGGCAACAACCTCTTTGACCTCAGCCGCAGCAATTTCTTACTTCACACATCTCCAAAGGCAAGGGAATTAAAAGCAAAAATGAACTATTGGGACCTCATGAAGATAAAAAGCTTCTGCCCTGCAAAAGAAACAATCAACAAAACTAAAAGATAATCGATGCAATGGGAAAATATATTTGCAAATGACATATCAGGAAAAGGGCTAGTATTCAAAATCTATAAAGAACTCACCAAACTCCACACCTGAAAAACAAATAATCCAGTGAAGAAATGGGCAGAAAACATGAGTAGACACTTTTCCAAAGAAGAAATCCAGATGACTAACAGACACATGAAAGGATGCTCAACATCACTCATCGTCAGGGAAATACAAATCAAAGCCACACTGAGATACTGCCTCACATCAGTCAGAGTGGCTAAAATGAACAAATCAGGAAACTATAGATGCTGGCGAGGATGTGGAGAAATGGGAACCCTCTTGCACTGTTGGTGGGAATGCAAACTGGTGCAGCCACTCTGGAAAACAGTGTCGAGGTCCCTCAAAAAATTAAAAATAAAACTGCCCTATGACCCAGCAATAGCACTACTAGGAACTTACCCAAGGGATACAGGAGTGCTGATGAACAGGGGCACATGTATCCCAATGTTTACAGTGGCACTTTCAACAATAGCCAAATTATGCAAAGAGCCTAAATGTCCATCAACTGATGAATGGATAACGAAGATGTGGTTTATATATACAATGGAATACTACTTGGCAATTAATAAGAATAAAATCATGCCATTTGCAGCAACATGGATGGAACTGGAGGGTATAATGCTAAGTGAAATAAGTCAGTCAGAGAAAGACAGATGTCATATGTCTTCACTTATATGTGGGTCTTGAGAAACTTAACAGAAGACCATGGGGGAAGGAAACGGGAAAAAAATAGTTACAGAGAGGGAGGAAGGCAAATCATAAGAGACTCTTAAATACACAAAACAAACTGAAGGTTGATGCCAGGTGGGGGGAGAGGGGAAAGTGGGTGATGGGCACTGAGGAGGGCACTTGTTGGGATGAACAGTGGGTGTTGTATGTAAGCCAATTTGACAATAATTTATACTAAAAAATAATAAAGTAAATGTCTGTAGAATTCACCAGTGACCTATGTGGTTCAGTGTTCTTCTCTGTTAGGAAGGTTTTGATTACTGATTCAATCTCCTTACCAGTATAGGCCATTCAGATATTCTATTTCTGTAACTACACTTTTATGAATAAATTTTGTTCACTTAATGAGCATAAGGAGTTATGAATCGAGGGAGGACAAGAGTTGATTCTATAAAATTTACCCTCTATGATGTATTTTTCTAATAGAACTAGAGAAACGGAAGGTAGGAAGATGATATTTTTAAGTGTCTATGATGGGGACTATTAGATATTTTACATTATTCTATTTAAAGTATCGTTTTATATTCTTATACATATTATATATATCCTATGTTATGTCTTATATGTTCTTCTAAATCCATCATACTATCTTTGTGTCTTCAAAGTTTTGTAACTCTTTCAGCCTATTTTCAAACAGGGAAAACTATCTTCACTATATTTGATAAGTTTACATATTTAATGACATAGCATATTTCAAAGCCTCCAGCATGGTCCCTAACATACAGTACTATGGACCCAACCAATTCCAGTTCTTTCTCCTTGTTTTCTTTGTATCTTAAAAATAAAGAATAAAGTAAAGGGGCGCCTGGGTGGCTTGGTCGGTTAAGCGTCCGACTTCGGCTCAGGTCATGATCTCACGGTCTGTGAGTTCGAGCCCCGTGTCGGGCTCTGTGCTGACAGCTCAGAGCCTGGAGCCTGTTTCAGATTCTGTGTCTCCCTCTCTCTCTGCCCCTCCCCTGTTCAAGCTCTGTCTCTCTCTGTCTCAAAAATAAATAAATGTTAAAAAAAAAATTTAAAAAAAAAGAATAAAGTAAGGATTACAAATAGCTTTAAAAGCAAAAAGTAACAGCTATGTGGCACCTTTATCTTTTTTCCTTTTATTTCAATAGTCCATCTCCTTATCTACCTAATAAGTAGTTTCATTAAAGAAGTGGCATACATTCACTGAAATGTATGGATTGATTTAAAATATTTAACTAATTTTTACCCTTCTATACATTTTTCCATAGATATTAGAGCATTTTTTAAGGTTTCGTATAAGGTTTCTGAATAGCTACATATATATTCAATACATATTTGATAACTAAATACCTAATATAGAAATTCCTTTGTGAGAGGAAACCTTACAAATAAACAGTTAAATATATTTCTATGAAGTTCATTTAGAAATGCTCAGTCATATAAATTCTGTTGAAATCCTTTCGTCATGACACTCATGGCTTAATTTGTTTCTAACTCACAATAAATTCAGAACGCTAAAGAATAAGTTAATTACACTATTAAGTCTTTTGATCCACCCTGCAATTAGGTTTTAAACTCAAATCTTAAAACAGAGGACAGCTTATTAGAGCACTCTCTTTAGGACAAAAGGGAACAAAACTGCATTTAAAGAACACATAGAATATAGCCATGTTATGAAACTGTCCTGGAGACTAAACGAAAATAAGCCATATAATTACAAGGAAAGAATATGTTTACTATATATAAAATCATATTATTAACTTGGAAAATGGTAGAAATGGAAGTTACCTAGAGGTTCAAATTAGATTTTTAGATGGATTTAATATTTTTAAGATGCTAATGACGAGAATAAAAATGTCATACGGGACATTTGAAATGTTATTCCAGACAGTGAATAGAATTTACTGTCACAACATATCCTGAAATTAAGTAGGGCAATGCCTTTGCCATTCCTCTTAACTCTTTTATTTTTTTCCTGTGTTCTTAACAGACTCCTGTATACTTGTTCTCAAAATAGGGGCTATTCAGATGCTTCTTGGTTATCAATACAAATGAAACCCATCTATAAGATTAATTTCCAGATTATGCAAGCATTCCAATTCTTCTCAGTATCATCAAACTCCATCATTAAAATATTTGGTCCTCACAAGTGAAATGCGTAACTTGTGATAAAAAGTACTTTTAGAATAAAGGACATAATGAATTTAAAGTCCTGAATAGCAGAATATTGCTCCTATTGTATATCTGCCAAATGCTTGTTATAACTTATCTATATATGTCATAAGTGGTTATGGATATCTACTGTAAAATAATTTTTAAATTTTATTTATATGTGACATTTTAATTCTGCATGGCTAGGACTGTTAAATTGCAATGCTATAAACATTCTGATAGTTAAATAGCAAAGTTATGAACATTTTTGATAGCTGATGCCAGCCACTCCAAACACAATGCCCTCACTAATATTTTAAAATTCCAGGGATCATATATATTTCTTCCATTTACCTAGGGCCTAATTCCCACCTTTGGTTAGACTTTATCACTTCATATTTTGTACCTGCTTTAGACTTTTCCTTATTATCACACTACACATTTTAGACTTGCATGAAATATTTCACTTTGTTCATTAGAAATCTAGTTAGGTTCAGTCATTTGATTCATATATTATAGCAGCAGTGTTCTGTATAGAATACACTACTTTAAGTAGAATAACAAAGGCTAAAATAATGCCTTTATCTCCATCTTTCTCTTAAAAAGCTCCCACAATATTGTAAACCTATAAGAAGAAAAAATATTTACCCTAAATACATTTATCCTAAAATAAATAGTATGAGGAATCAAATTCCTCTACCTTAAAGTTTAACAATCTAGTCAATAAAGCCTTGACTATGTTTTTTTAGTGTAATAAATATTTCTAATATTTTAGTAAATAATTATTGAATGTTAAAAATTTTATAGTAAACAATGTCTTTTTCTTTGGGCTGTTACAATCATATCCCACTTAGCTTTTTTGATTTTTGTTTCCAGGAACTTACAGAATACTAATGAGATTGGTTCACCTTGGTGCATTTTAGACTATTCTCATAGTATATCCAAACCTGATTCTCACAAAGGTACCATGATTTATATGCATAATTGTCTATATACATGCTATTGCCCTCACTAGAATATATTGCCTGTCTTTTCCTGGTTTCTATTTCCACTTCAGATATTACCTGACATGTCTCTTCCACAATTTTTTCCCTCATTAAAACTGTTTTTTGCTCTCATTAGATGGTGATCACAGTAGCAGGCATTTTATCTTGTATTTCTTTACACCAATACTTAGCTTAATACCACACAGTAGACACTCAATAAAGTTAAAGGACAATTTTTTGAATTTCATGTATTTCCCTATTATCTTCAATTACATATCAATTAATATACTGAGCTCAATGCTGAAACTGATTAAAAATATGTCTTAGATATAGTTCTTGCTAGTTATAAATTACAAAGGGACATAAGGAAGCAAAAAATCAGGTGGAAGATTTGGCTGAAAGAAAGATGATGAATGGCTTTTCTTAGTTTTTGACATAATAAACATTATGTGCTTATTCAGAGATGGAAAACTTGCTTTGAGTTTTCTGCAAAGTTAGATTCCAAGGCAGCACCATATTCCATGACTTCTTTTTTCTCTTTTTTCAAAACCCAACCTCATTAATATAATTCAGTATCTGAGCTGTAAATATTTTAAATTGAGCATTTGGGGGCTTTCAAGAAATAAGTATATGCATTTAGAGTTTGTCCTTACACTTTGCTTGTATTTGGTTTAGCCTTGATCACAGCCACATCCTCAGAATAATCCTTCTTGACATTCTGAAAATCCTATGTAGGTAAGTAAACTATATATTCAGACACTTCTATTTTATAATATCTATAAAAACATATGTATTTGATAAATGTCAAATTAATAAGATTAAATCCTATTCCCCACAGTCTTATGTGAACAAATAAGGCATTAATTTTCCTAGGAAAAAGCTCAACTCCCAGGACATATTTCAAAGCCACTTTCAGTTATCATAAGTTGTGGGATTCCTTCAGTCACAAGTGAATAATAATGCCCTTCCATTGTCAATGCCACATTTAGATGTTTTTAATTTCATCACATCACCTTTCACAAATGTTTATGAAATATTTAATCAAGAAAATGTGTAAAATTTAAAAACTCCGGACTTCACTACAAACTTTGTTTAATCTACAAAGGGTAAGTTTTTCATACATATTTAAGTTTTCTTGTGAGGTTCAAATATTTTGATAGTTATTTACCAAGCAAATATCTACTGATCATTAATTACCATCTGTAATTTAACAATGTTTCCTATTCTCAGTAATATTACTTGTAATATTA
Organism: Panthera tigris; assembly: GCF_018350195.1. Classification (NCBI taxonomy): domain Eukaryota; kingdom Metazoa; phylum Chordata; class Mammalia; order Carnivora; family Felidae; genus Panthera; species Panthera tigris. Next base: position 38,615,809 of record NC_056668.1, on the reverse strand, counting down.
GAATTATTGTATCTGTGAAATCCTCATGCAACCCTATTATGCCAGGCTTATATAACATACGATATTCAGTTCCCCTACTGAATGAATTTATAGATTTACCTTAAAATAACAATTTCCTTGTCATAAGACCTAATGAACTTCAGCTTACATTGAGTGACATCTACACATGTAGTTGGGACTGGAATCACTATCCTGCTATGGTAGAGTATGAAGACAAACGTGTACCTCTTTGCTCAATTTTACCTCTATAAAGATCTTTAAAAAGAAAAGTATATATAATTCAAACAGTCATTCTTTTCTATATTTTTTTTTAAGTTTATTTGTTTTATATTTGAGAGAAAGAGACAGCATGAGTGGAGCAGGAGCAGAGAGAGAGGGAGACAGAGGATCTGAAGTGGGCTCTGTACTGATAGCAGAGAGCCCACTGTGGGGCTTGAGCTCACCAACTGTGAGATCGTGACCTGAGCTGAAGTCAGATGCTTAACCGACTGAGCCACCCAGGTGTTCCTATTCTTCTGTATATAGATCCTTCTGTATATAGATTCTTCTGTATATAGCTATCTGTATATAGCTTTTAGAGCTCTTGGATCCATAGGTTCTTAAAACATAGTGTACATTAAGATCACTATCAGCCCTACATCCAGAAATTCCAAAGCAGTAGGCCAATGGTGAGACCCAGAACAACACTGTCAACAAGTTCACTGGATGATTCTGGTACTTGGATCACATGCTGAGAAACACCATTCTAGGACATGAAATTCTAGGTTCACAATTGATGGAAAATCAGGAGAAATCTGAGGATGATATGTTGACTATTCCCCGCCCCCCCCCAATATCTTTCAGTTTTTTGTAACATTTTGTATGAAGGCAATTAAGGTTAAATTGATTGGGATCCTTAAATTGAGCTAAATAAAAATGCAGATATTCCAAATAGGAGTTATATGAAGGGATGACTAGCAAAAAGTAAGTAGGTTAGGCATTTTAATAATGAAGATGTTTTTAAGTGACGAAGAAAAAGGGAGACGAAGAAGAGAATCATTAGATGTGAACATAGCCATAGAAATCACCACAATGGACAATGACATCAAATAGATCTCAGAATTAAACAACAAAAGGAGGGGCAATGGAAAGTCAGCATAAAAAAAAATTAAATTAGTAAATTGGGTATATGACCATTATAAATGCAAACACTGTTCAAATTATGATTAAAAATTCATCTTGGGGTGAAAAAATATCTTACAGAAAATTTTTTAGTCCTATATCCTAGGCTTGACTAAGCTTATAAGATTACATGCATTGTGATTAACTGCACTGCTTTCACACTTAAACTGAGCATATACATTCATGAAAAATACTAGACACTATTAAAATATCTTGTGACACGATATTCTCAATGGGTATAATTTAGAAGATTATAACAAAGCAATATACATACCAGCAAGACTTGTGGCAGAAAGGGAAAAGGGATCATAAGTATCCTGACCTGTCATTTGTGTTCTTACAGAGTTTTGACAACATGGACACAGATCATAATGATAATTACTTCGGTGAATGTTTGTTCTTCTTGGTATTCTGATGCCATGTTGTTTCTGCTGATGTTCTCACTTCCTACTGTAAATTATAATATCCTAATAGGAAAAGATCTTGGTTATTTCAATTTTGAGATTTTCTTGCTGTATGATACCATTTTGAGTAATTTCACATACTTTTTAAATCTATCCCTAAGGTGAGGCTGATGGACCTCTACTCACATATGTGCTTAATAAAGTAATTTCAGAAGTGGATTCCATCGACAAGTACGTGGTCTTCAAATTTGGTATCACCAACAGATGTATGTGTTCTGTCTTTAACAAGGTATGATGTGATTTTGGATATTAGCACCTGGATTTTTTTTTCCTTAGCAAAAGTTTCTCACATGTTTCTTTCGACTATTCTCATCTCTCAGTGTGACACAGGAACTCATACTTGATAGCTAATAATTGAAAATGGCTAGTAAAAAGCCAGTATAATTTTTAATTTATGTAATTTTCCAGTTCCTTTCTCTGCCTGTTCTCCACATGTTTCCACTTTCTGGTTACCAAATAATACAAAATAAGTTCTATTTAGGAAAACATAAAAAGTTGTAAGTTTTCAGTATTATCTTGTTCTTTAGTTCAAATTATTCCAAAACTCTTGCTTAAACTGGACGTTTGTCATATTTATTGTCTAATCATGCTCAAACTTTCAATACTTTAAGCAACTATTTATGCATACTGGATGCTATAGGCATAGTTTCTGGGGGTTTTCAATATGTAGGAACACACAAAACCAGCAACAACGCTGATGTATAGAGCTTATATTCTAATTAGGGAAGACAAACATATGTCAGGTAGAGATACGTAATGAACACAAAAATAACACATGGTGGAAAATACTAGAATGATGTGGCATTGTGTTGTCATACGGAATAACCAGGAAAATCTCAGATGATTTCCGAGCAGATGCAATTCCTACTCTACTCAGTGTGGGTCACTGTTCTTATTGTATCTTGAGTAATACCATTTTCTAGGATAGTCCTTTCACATTGTTTATCAGTGTCAATTTTGGTTAAAGAAAAAATAAAAACAAAAATGGAGCTTAAAAAAAAAATCTCTCCTTTCACATGCATGACTTAGGAAACCTTGTCATCTAACCCCAAGAATCTCAGGTATTATAAAACTGGGACTCACCTCCCTTAAATGGCTACAGCTCAGGTCCAATTATTCTTACATGTACAATTTAACCAGAAGTTGGAAGTTTCAGTGAGTATGCACTACTTTCCGAGCTACTGGCTTTATTAAGGGAAACTGCATACAGCTCTGCCATACAGGGGTTTAAAATTGCAACTCTGGATCCCTCAAGTACATCAATATCCCAGGCTCTCAAATCTGCACTGGTCCCAGCACCTCTATGAGTCATGTATAGCTTCAACTTCCACTTACTGCCACCGCTAGGAAGTCCCCTTTAATAACTGAAGATTTCTTTCTCTTTTTCTCTTCTCAGCTATGCCTTTTCATTGACAATCATGTATTTTTAAGCCTTTTATTGCTATGTGTTTCAAACTTAAGGTAAGAAGTTTGGTAGAGGTGGGAATGTTTCCCGAATTTACTCAGTCCCAAACTCAAAGTCCCCTCAACTAGAAGTTGAGGAGTTTGCAGTGTTTTGTATGTGCTAAATTTCCATCTTAAAACCATTCATAAGAAAGAAGTATATACAATATACTTGGTGTATTTTAATGATTAATTAAATAAGTTAAATGGTGACAAGTAATACCTTACTAATTGGAAATTACCTTACTCCTCATCAAGTAAGACAACAGCAGAGAATTTTTGTAGAGAATGAAAAAAGTAAGCTTGAAGGATCAAAGTTCAGAAAGGTCAGTGTTCATATTTAGCTTTCCCCTTCCCTGTTAACTCTAGGAATCTTGATTGGAGTGACAGAAAACATTATCTTATTGTCCATCAAGGACACATTGGACCATCAAAAATGCACTTTGTATGGCTGAGGAAAACAAAGTCACAGTATTTGGCTTCAGACAAAGACCTCAAGAGATTTTTTATGCTTCAAGTTATAGAACCCTGAACTACAAATATCCATACGTGATGGTTATAGAATCCTCTCCCACTAAAGGTGTAATGGAGCCTGTGGAAATGCTTCTTCAAGAGATAACAAAACATACACTGACTTATAAAATCTTTCTTTCATAGGTTAGGTGGCAAAAAAATTTCTCCTCTGAAGGGGATAAACAGATTTTTACTTTTAAGGATAAAGGAAGACTCTAGATGCTACATCTAAAATTCCATACCCAATGATTTTAAAATGTAAGAACCAAGAATGTGGACTAAGTTCAAATGTAGAGTTATTAAATCTGTAAGAATGTCACCCCATGTTTTTTTACATTTTCCAAATAAAGTAGAAATCTCCTCAAAAGTCATATCAATTCTATTGACATTTTATTAAAATACATTAAAAATCAATTCTATGGAGGGGCATCTGGGTGGTTCAGTCAGTTAAGCATCTGATGCTTGATGTCAGCCCAGGTTATAATGTCCGCTCAGGTCATGATCTCACGGTTGGTGAATTTGAGCTCCGTGTCCTACTCTGTGCTGACAGCACAGAACCTGCTTGGGATTCTCTCTCTTCTCTTCTCCCTCCCTCTCTCTCAAAATAAATAAATAAACCTTAAAAAATAATTTTAAAAATAAACTATATTAGATCTTGAAATAGATCTTATTGTGCTTTTAACCACGTATCATAGTGTGTAAACATTCATGTCTTGTATTTTTATGAGTTATTTTTGTGTGTGATTGTCTTATTTTTATACCTACAAGAAAAACTTCAATAGAGTAGCTTTTTTCTCTTTCCTCCCCTTGGAATCATTGTCTGGCTTACAAAGGAAATCTCTCTTTAAGAAGTTTAGTGCAACTATGAATAATATAAAGGGGGAAGCCATCAGAAAAATTCTTACCACATAAGTAAGTGAAGTATAAATGGTTGAGATTATGTTACAATCTCACCTTCACTCACAAAGTTAGAATCTCCAGTTAATGATTCCTGTAAACTTAAGTGTCAGGTCAGACAGAACCTCAAAACCCTCTTGGCTAATTCATACTCTGCCAACGTACCTCCTAGTTACAGAAGCTCAGTCTCCTAAATGTCTTGTATATAAATAGTAATTTAAAACAGCAAGTCCCAGAACTGTCCTAAATGTTAAATAACACCGTAATAGAAAAGAAAAAAAGGAAGATAAAAAGTATGTACTGAAAGAATTAAAATTTATACTGTACTATTTTGAGAAAAAAAATTAAACCTGCCAGAAACTGTACTCCTAAAAGTAGAAACTAAGGTATTTGATTTACCTGGAGTAACCAGATAAGCTAAAACAGAGTATAAACAAGTTAATTCATTGGACTTTGATTTGCCTGCTGGAGGAAGGGATGGACGTTAAATGGATCCCTTTGAAGTGGAATCAGAAAATTATCAAAGCCCATCAGAAAATTCTCTATACATCAGAGGTTCTTAACCAGATAGAATGATTCACTCCATGGATGAAAAATCAGTAACCTTGGCATCCAGTCCAGGCCATGGATGATCTTCAGACATTTTATGGACTCAGATGATGGCTGTTACTCAACTTCTAACTAGGACAGACTTGACTACTCTGATCTACAACGTATGTTTTTAGCAATGAAAATAAGCAACAAAAAACAAACAAGTGAAACTCATGGTCCAGACAGGACATTGGTCTTTAAGAGACCAACCTAGAGGCAAGTTATCATACTGAGCTCCTTTCATGGTATAAGTTGAAGTTAGCTGTGTTCTCTAGAATAAACCTTATTTTGGACATGGGTGTACCTCTTCTTCCACATAACTGTGCTGACACTTTTAAAAATATAATTTTTAAAGCATCATATATTGTCGTGCTCTTTTGCATAATATTGACTCATACATAGAGCTCATTCAACAGCAAAACTAGAGGAATCCTTCGGGATTATCTATTTTATCATCCAGAAACAGTTTTATTGAATGGTGCAATGACCTACTGACTTCTAGAATGTGATTAGAACCATATGCCAATTAATGGTGCAGTTTCTCCTATAAATAAAGTGCATGGGTCCCAGAACCAATAGATGAAGTTGGTGGTTTCTTCTTATTTATAACCAAATATGCACCTTTATAATATACTAAACTCCTTTTTCCCCAAGACTTCAGGTTCTATAGAATTTAAGGTTTTATTACCAGAGGCATAAATGCTTTCTATTACAGGACTGAAGAGTTCCAATGATTTGGAATCTAAGAGCTGGTCATTAAGGGCTATTCATGCCACTTAAAAAATAAGGGAAAACAGGGTATTTCAGTGTTGGAGGGAGTATTCCACAGTAATAGAGTAATAAGAAACAATAAGATAACCACTATAAAACAGGAGCCTAGAAAAGTATAGTGGGAACTCAGGTGATTGGACACATGTTTTTCTGTACTATGTCCAAAATTATGGTTCGATTACTACAAAGGAAGACTGGAGGGATTGTCAAGACTTCCAATCACTCAAAAAAGAAAACGTGGATCACCCATTAGTGAAAGAGCAAAACTACTACTACAGACCTGGTTTATAACGCTGGCTGTTCTCTCTGTCATAATACGGAAGGTGAGGAAACCAAGAAACAACATTTGAGATGGCTACCTTTAGGGAACATAGGTGCCTTTACTTCAATTTAGAGAAACAGAAACTTCTACTACTCATGCAACTCTTGGTCCTACAGCCATGTCTACTGCTTAACCTGCATGGACAATCAATCAAGGAACACACAAAACACACAACCCTCACCCTTGTATGTTGGCACCAGAAATCCAGCATCTCTATGACTGGGGTGAGCCCTACAGATAGAAGCAGCAGAGAATCATTCTCCACCTCACTTGCACCTTCCAAACTTCACACAAATTTGGCAAGCCACACAAATGTAGCCATCAGTGAAAATTAGGTCATATCCAAAAACCTCGTTACAAGACCATCGAGGAAATAAAGTTTGCTGGTTGGTTGTACCAGCTTCCAGAGTATGGTTCAATTCAGTAGAACCAATGCTTTATTTTCATGCCTGATATCTTTTTCACCCAGAATCTGGGAGAATAAAAATTACTCGACCAGGAGTCGTTCATTCAATCACCTAATAACAGACAGAATAAGAAGGAAATTGGTACCTTCTAGTTTGTATGAAAAAAAGGCTTAAATACCTGTAGTTTTGGTTGATAGGAAAAGTTAAATCTAACATAGTAAATATTTTTCTCCGTGGAAAACTGTCATTCAGAAAAAGGTAAACACACACACACACACACACACACACACACACACACACAATATATCTTTTGACACAGTAAGGTTTTCTATTGAGGTTTTGACTCCTTAGCAGCAATATATATGCTGAGTCAAAACTATAGGAACAGCAAATTACTGATTCCCAAGTGATAATATAAGCATTCCCTACCATGTATAACATGTCCTAAGCATGCTACTCATCCCAATGTGGATTTAACACTTCTAAATAAATATCCAATCCATCAAGAAAGATTAACATACTGTGACTACTAGTGACCAGGAAGTTTTGAGTATTAAAGTAGTCATTCCCCAAGCTCTCTACACACACTCAGATGATCCTGTCACTCCCTAGACCTACTGAATTAACTTGCAGGTTACTAGTGTCCTGACATTTATATTTTTAAGAGTAACATGAGATTCTGATGGACAATTGGCAGTACATGACATGGCCAAGTGAAGAATCAGATTTCATACCAGTCCTGGACGTGCACCAAGAAAACCATGTCTATCCCCAGGAAAGTTATTAAAACTACGTAGGCTTTACTTCTACATTGGTGAAGTTAGATAGTGTGAGTGGATATTCACCAAAGATACATTTCACCTTTTTCATAGTAAGTAATTGAACTATAATAAGCCTGTTATGGCACCAGTATGTAAAAAAAATGATTTTCTAAAGTTGCCATAAAGGTAACATTATCCACGTTTACTCTGGAATCAAGATTTTGGTTTTTGATGCATCTAAACATTTCCTTAACAATTTACAGAAGCAAATTTCTATGGGTGTTCATAAATAAATGCACTACAAATACTTGATTCTAAAGTGTACCGTTGACATAGCACCATTGGGTCTAGGGGAGAAACTATAGAGTTGGGTGCAAATATATTAGTGTGGACACATTTTAGCATTTTAGTCATTTAGAGGTTACATATAATAGCATAGAACTGGAATGTATCTAAATCTTACTTTTATATCATTTCTTTGCTCTAACAAAGCATAAGTGCCAAAATCATAATTTGCAAAACATAGCAGGCCATCGTGAAAAGTGGGCAGCTGCATTGTCTTCCTTCTCTCACTGACAAATTTTGAAATGCTGATGGAAAAATCCAATTACAGTCTGCCAAACATAATAATAATAATAGTAATTTCACAAAAGTCTCTGTCTCTGTTCCTTACAAGAGAAAATCATTTTTGTTATGAAACTCTTAATTATTGATAAATTCCTTAGTTGAACATAAAGGTAACTTTGTGGTTTTACTTTTATGTGGAAACTAAAATGGAGCTGCTTTTATAGTGTTCTGGATGTAGGAAGTGTGAATCTTACGTTAAAATAAAATATTAACTATATATTATTTATTTAAAAAGAGAATACACTCTCATCTGGTTTTATTTGAATAATCCATTTTGGTATGCCTGTGATGTTTACCTAGATAGAATGTCAACTTATTTGCAGAAAATTAAAATCTATGTGGAAAATATAACATCTGTTAATTATTTTTCTGTTGAAGATAAATAATAAGTGGGTAGATTTCTAATAATTAAATTAAAAAGCTCCCTAGAACGTTGGATAATTGTTTATCTATGCCCATATTTCACAACTAAAAATGTAAATTACTCACAGTGGCTGTAAGTAAAATGTGAGTCTTCAAATATTCATATGGAATTGAGGGAATTGAAGGATGCAAACAGAGTTTGTAAAACCTACTTATCTTACAGGTAAGTAACTTCTTCAAAGAGAAACATTTAGAACATATTAAAGCTGAATTTGGAGTCTCACTTCCAGGTTTACTTCAATTCAGTGTCAGTTCCTGGATGAATTCCATTATTCTCAGTATATTATTAAAGAATAAAGAAAGGAAAACAGATGTTGGGAAACAAAGAGCAATAAATGCAACCCAAGAAAAGAATTCAGATAAAAATATACATCAAAGGCTGCATTTGCTTTCACCACATGGAAATTAAATAAAATGGCCAGACTTTCTCCTGAAGGGGAGATATAGAAAGTTCAAGTTACTGTTTCATGTCAATAACATTGTCACCACCAACAAATTGCTCTGTTCTTCTCAATTTTTTTCAGACTTAAAATTTTAGTTTGAACTCTTCAATTCTGTCTTCAATTCACTTCAGTCTGGCTTTAGCTCCCATTTCACAGAAATTTCTTTCATTACGGTTACAGCCACGATTACAACTTTAAAGTGAATGACCAATTTCTTACCTCATATGACATCTTAACTTTGGATATATGTTGCTGTTACTTTCTACTTGAAATATTATCCCCCAGCTTCTATTTATGACTTTTTGTTAAAATCTCTGTACTCTCTTTAGTCGTCTTTTCTGACTGCTCTCCCTCCTCCAGACCTTTAAATAATGGAGTGCATCAAAGTCTGGCCCTAATCTATTTTTCCCTACGCTTTCCCTACACTCTCCCCTTAGGAGAGCTCATACATTTCATGGCCTCAGTTTCATTCTGTACACAGAACACACAAATGTCTATCCTAATCCTAACCTAGTCTTCTGTATATGAGAAACCTAGTATCCAACCTTCATTTGTTGTATACAAGATGTCCACAACCTTTTGAAACTAACATGCCCAAAAGCAAACTCATGATCTTCTTCTCTGAAAATGAATTACAACGTGATGTTCAAGTTGGCATTTCTTTTTTCTTTCTTTTTTTTTTTTTTTGTTTATTTATTATTGAGAGACACAGAGAGAGACAGAGCAGGAGCATGGGGGCATTGGGAGCAGGCTCCAGGCTCCGAGCTGTTAGCACAGAGCCCAATGCAGGGATCGAACTCACAAACCACCAGATCATGACCTGAGCCGAAGTCAGACGCTTAATTGACTGAGCCACCCAGGTGCCCCTAAGTTGGCATTTCTTTACCATTAACTGTACCCAACACAAAAAGAATTCCTTCTATTCCACAGACAGTATATTTCAGACAGTATTCTTCTCTATCAAATTCCTTTTTACAAACCTCCATGACAGGCCATTGCCAATCTTATACTAACTTCTCCAATAGCCTCTTCTTCTGTAAAAAAAAAAAAAAAAAAAAAAAAAAAAAATCATCATTCTCTGAGTTTTAAGTATAATATTTTAAGTCCTATATTCTTACAGTTATGCCATTTACTCACCATTTAACAAATTTTGAACTTATAGCAATGAAATACAGAAGACTTGGCCCCTGGTCTCAAGGAACTTACAATCTAACAAGAGGAAGACAAGAAATAAATATGTATGCAAATAAGATGATTTCAGAGAGCAATTAAATATTATCTAGATAGTTAAATGGGAAAATGTGTACAGGTTGTCTTAGATTTGGATGGTACTTTTTAAATTTTATACACACACACATTTTTATTTTAGAGAGAGGGAGAAGGCACAAGCGGTGGGGGGGGGGGGAGAGACAATCTTTGCTCAGCACGCAGCTCAACATGGGGCTCAATCCCATGACTGCAGGATCATGACCTGAGCTGAAATCAGGAGTCAGACACTCAACTAACTGAGCCACTCAAGTGCCCCTGTTTGGTAATTTAGCTTGAATGTGAGGACAGCTCTTTAGGAAGGAAACATTTTTAGAAAAACCAAAAGAATGGAAAGATCCATGAGAACAAACATCAGAGAGAAGAACAATTGAGGTGAGGGTGTAGTTTAGATGGCTTAATGGTGTGGGAGAGAGCCGAGGCAGTGTGCATGTTTGAGGGGGAAAAAGGACAAGAGTGAACAGGAAATGGACAGTGGAGAGTTCAGAGTATGTGTGTAGGGGGAGGCAAATAAAAAAAGATGAAGTTGGGGTGGGGAGTGAGAGAATCAACAGCCCAATTACGTAAAGTTCTCGTCCATAGAAAATTTGATTTTATTCTAAGTGTAATGGGAAGCCACTGGGAGTGAGGGGTTTAAGGTCAACGGTACTACTTGGCTTATATATCTAAATGCTAATCCTCATTAGTCAGAGAGAAAGTGTTTGTCCTTCTCTGGTGGAAAAACTTAGGAGATATAAAACTCAAAAGTAGTTGGAGGCTCTGTCCCCACCTTGTGGAGAAACCCAACCACAGTAAAAATCAAACCAAAAATCAAAGAGGAGCAAAAATAAAGAGAAGACAGTAAAGGCTCCATGTTAGTTGTCTCTTGATTCATAACAAATCACCTCAAATCTTAGAAGCTTATTACAACATATATTATCTTATGGTTTCCATGGGTGAGGAATCTGGCACAACTTATTCTGGACCTCTACTTCAGGGTCTCTCACAGGCTACCAATGAGATGACAACTAGGCTTCAGATATCTCAAATATCACTGGGTAAAGATTTGCTTCCAAGATCATGTGATTGATGGCAAGATTCCATTGCCAAAAGATTGTCAAAACAACAGCCTCAGTTACTGACTACTGGCTGCAAGTTGCCCTTATTCCTTGCCATGTGGGCATCTCCAGCAATGCATCTTGCTTTGTAAAAACATACATGCTGAAAAGGCGAGAGACAGAGAGAGAGAGAGAGAGAGAGAGAGAGAGAGAGAGAGAGAGGGGTAGAAAGACAAAAGTCATAGTATTTTAAAAGTTAATCATGGGGCACCTGGGTGGTTCACTCAGTTAAGCATCCAACTTTGGCTCAGGTCATGATCTCATCACTCTGGGCTTGAGTCTCATGTCAGGCTCTATGCTGACAGCTCAGAGTCTGGAGCCTGCTTCACATTCTGTCTCCATCTCTCTCTGCCCCTCCCCCACTTGTGCTCACTCTCTCTCTCTCAATATATAAATAAACATTAAAAGAATTTTGAAAAAAAAATAAAAATAAGATAAAAGCTAATTATGGAAGTGGCCATGGTACTAGAGGCCAGGATTATCAGTCTGGTACTGGGGAAATGTAGTGTCATAAAATTATGACATAATTTTTGCCATATTCTATTTGCTAAAAATCAAACCTTTAGATGCAGCCATTTTCAAAAGGAGATGACACAGGGAAGAAATACCAACAGGTAGAGATTACTGGAAGCAATAGTAAATGACTCCCTACCACAATCTATCCTCTGGCTTCCAGTAATTAATTTCCATCCCAGATGCAGAATATATCCTCTTAAGGTCCCCAGAAATCTCATGTCATTATAATATCAGCTCAAAGTCCTGACTCTTCCTCATTAAAATCAGTCCTAACTCCTTGTTCAGGACTTCTCAATATGTGACTTGTGACACGTATTGACATCACGTGGAGCAAAAGAATCACTTAGCCAAGCTTCCCAAATCCTCAGCCATATATTTGCAGGATGTAATAAAATGGTTACAATTTTAAGAAGACAGATCTTGTGGCATTTTGTTATACAGTAAAAGAAAAACTTGCAAGGAGTCCCATTTCCCCAAACAACAGAAGTGCAGGACCGTAAAACTTACACTGCAAAAGGAGCGTGTCAAAAGTCTTGAAGCAAAGCATCCTTTTGTTTCATGATCAGATGCTCAGAGCACAATCCTCTGGGAAAGTAGACATTGAAGGCCAAACAGCTACAGTACAGGACACAGGGTGGGTGTTAGCACTGACCTTGATGTTCACAGAGGGCTTTTCTATATGGGGCACACAGGCGCCATTCAGAAGCTATATAAATAAAGGGCTAACTCTGGTAACCACTAAAGGGTAGCAGGATATGCCATCCCAAAATATGTTGTGCTGGTATATTATGTTATGCTGCAGGCACTTGAAAAATAGCAAATTTAGGAAGAGGTTTTCTCTAAATTCCCCTTATCTGCCTAAAGATAGATCCTCCAAAAGGAACTCAATTATCACTAATCCTCTCCCTTGGAGTTTGATCAGTCAGGGAAGGTGGACTCTTATCAAGAGAGCCTACCACGCCCACACAAACCATCACAAACTGTCAGACCACCCATCTATTCTTCTGAGAGCCCATTCATCTTTCCTAAAAGTCACTTTCCCTAAGATACTCATATCCTCTTCCCTTTCCCTATTCAGATGGTATTCAATCCTGAATTCTAAACCACACTGGAGAGTTACTCCCTTTGGCCACGGCATCTCCATGTTGACATGAAGTGCACATGTTCAGAAACATTTGTTCACTTTTTCTTTTATTAATCTTATATTATAGGGGTCTCAGCCAATAACTCAAAAGGGTAGAAAGAAAATTACAGTTTCTCTATAGCACTCAAATGAAATGCATTATTTCTGCACACATTAAGATGTGGTGGGAGACTCATTGTTTCTTATTGCACATTCCTCCCCAACCTTCTCAGGTAGAGAAGGGAACAAATAAATAACATCAAGCAGCTCTTGTTCAGAAAGTCAATGCCAGGGCCCTAAAGATTACTGAAACCCCTGTCTCATTTCATAGCTATTTCATTTCATAGTTTAGGAAAAACACTGCGTAGACATCTGAAGGTAAGTGAATGTGGCCCATATGGTTGTGTTTCAGAAAGTACAAGGCTAGGTTCCCAAGTCTGAAACCAACAAAAGGTTGACTTCTTATGAGACTTTACCAGAGCAAAAGCTGCCTAATATTTATTTATTTATTTATTTATTTATTTATTTATTTAATGTTTTTATTTTTGAGAGAGAGAGAGACAGAGTGTGAGCGGGGGGGGGGGGGGGGAGCAGAGAGAGGGAGACACAGAATCTGAAGCAGGCTCCAGGCTCTGAGCAGTCAGCACAGAGCCTGACACAGGGCTCGAACTCACAAACCGTGAGATCATGACCTGAGCAAAGTTGGAGGCTTAACCGACTGAGCCACCCAAGCACCCGGAAAGCTGCCTGGTATTTAAAGAAAGTTTGGACTAAATCTTGAGCAAAATTTTATTCAGTTAAGAAAAACAAAATGCCTCACTGAAGGTTAGAAGATAGGAGCAGTAGGATTAACAGCCAGGTACTGGGGAAATGTAGCAATGTTTCATGGCTGTGGTAGAAATTTTCATGGCAGTTTTTGGACTCACAGGAGAGTTTTCACCACAGACTTTCTCTTTCTCATACGACTCAGTCCTGGAACCCCTGTCACAATCTACACTGACTCCTACTGTCATCCAGTCTCATGACTTTAAATATCATTTTGCTGATGACACTCATATGTTTCTCTCTGTTCTCCACCTGTCACCCAGATACCAAATTCCTTACATCTACCTCATATCTCAGATGTCTAATTGGCATCTGAAACTTGACATGTCTGAAGCTAAATATTTGAGTTTTTCTTTCTCCCAAATCTACTCCTCCCATGGTGTGCAATTCATCCATTCACCTAGTTACTCAATGAGAAAAAGCTGGAGTCATTTTTGGTCCCCTCTTTTTCTCACATTGTGCATTGATCCAGCAGACAGTCATGTTAAGTCGTGCCACTACACTTTTTAAAGCAGATATTTCAGTAGCCTCCTGACTAGTCACCCTGTTTTGAATCTTACACTTTAGTCTAAAGCCATTTTGATCCTTTACATGGAAGTCTGATTATGTTGAATCTAGTAATTCCAGAAAGGATGTTTTGTATGCCTAAGTAACCATGCCAAGAACCTGTCACCTGCACATGTCATCTCTGGTATCCGTTCCTGTTCCAGCTGCATTGCTGGAATCCATTAGCAGCCAAACCACTCTAGTAAGTTTTATCTTCACCATAATGATAGTAAGCATTGTTTAACTATCAGGTGCGTTGCCAAAGATGCTTTCTAGCCATTCCTTGAGTTATCAATAGTTGAAGGGTTAGAGTATCTCTGAAAATGCCCTCCTTCTCAACCTGTGATAATATTTGTCTGTTACCTCCAGAAGAAGATGTTTATGCCTACGCCTGTTATTCGTCTTAACCCTGAAAAGAAATGGGAAAACGCCCTTAAATATCAATGGAGGAAAACAATCATAAGAATGGTTCATATGTGGATGGAGCAGTTACCTCAATATGTTCTGTTAGATTTATGATTTGCTCAGTTGGGCAATATGAACTTATGAATGAGACGTCATGTCCTTGGTCAGAGGTTTCCTTGAGTGCCCACATATTTCCCTTTATTCCAATTCTCATGCCCCCAGACCCACAGACATGTTGCACCTGGGCTTGAGAATTCCTGAAAAGTTTTACTGCTAATAACAGAAGGTGAGAATAAATCAATAAATGCTCATGAGAATTTATGCTATATATTATTAACAATATATTCAGACGGGGGATGTTTGCCTGCTTCGAAGAGAAATATGAAAAGTAATGTGATGATGAACTCAAGTCCTACTGTAGAGTTTATAAAGCTCCTATTGTTTGTAACTTATTGTTACTTTCTATCTTTATGTTTCAAAGGTTTTAGATTGTTCCTTAGAGTTTGGAATTTATCTGTCCAGGACATTACAATGTCATAAAAAAGGGAAAAATATCCCCAAGTTCAAACTTCTATTTTCTATAATAAAGGCATAAAAATCCCAAAGAACTCATTCTTCATGGTAGAATTGTATGCCCCACAAGCTGAGATGCCAGACAAAAAATTGCACACATCTACTCTCCCTCAGTTCCCAGCAGTTTGCATTTTCAAGCAACCACTACAAAGTCCTTTTTCTAGTTATCAAGATGAATAAAAAAAAATTAATGCTCCAGGGCATTCCCATGTTAAAAAAGTAAGATCACCTGAATAACTAATACATACCTTAATGTGACTGATATTCAACTTTATGATTCCAGTTTCCACAGAAAGAAAACAGATGAATTACACTTGACTACATACCAAAATATACCTGTAAAATAATCTTTCAAATGAAAACTAATCTGTTTTCATATGCCAGGGGTACACCAGTCATGGCAATGTCTATGTTTCTCAACACCAAAGTAACACTAACACAAAATATATTACAAAACGTAGAGCCATTGGCTCTTCTCACATGAGAAAACTACCACTAGTAAGTTTCACCTGTAATTTTTTTATATAATTATGCTGGACACTAAATAAAAAAACAACTATAAAGTATCAGTTTTTATAGTTTGGGGATCTAAAATATTCGAAAGCCTTTGAATGCATATTTTCCATGTGGGAATTTGACTAATGCACAGGAAATTGAGAGTCATTATTACTGGTAAATTCCCTTTGTAGATGAATACCCATCTTTTCAAAGGACTTTCTATAATTATTTCAAAACAAAACAATAGAAACTATAACCAATTACACTGAATAAACAAGTGGTAATTAATTTTATAAACATCTAGGATGTTAAAATCCAGTGATCCTTATAGACAAGGAAATAATTTGAATGCGCATATATAAAATAAAAATATGTATAGTCATTTTAAGCTTCCCACCATAAAATTTTGTCTTTTTTTCAATTAAAAAAGATAAAGTAATCCATAGATACATGTTTAAACTTCCCTGTGTCAATGATTACCACAGTGTAATGGAAAGACTCCTAATTGAAAAAAACTGGGATTTTTAATTCTACTTTACAGCTCACTGCACAAAGAATGGTAGGCAATTCAGTTAGCTTCTTCTGGAAGCTAGTTGGAGTACAAAAAGTTTCTTTAAAAAATTGTCCCATGAGAAGGTAATTAAACTTATTTTTATCTCAGTAGTTATAATAGGACTAATATATACAAGCATATAATTTAATACCAAAGTTTCTACAAGTCAGAGTTACCTAAAGATGGCATGGGAAGCAGGCACATATATATTTAAGCTTAAGCTTATACTTATTAAATGGCAGGATATGGGAGAGGACACCCTAACACTGCAAAGACTACAGAGCTAGAATTTCTACGAACCCTGAAATTTTATGACTTTCTAGTGTCCATAATTCTAATCTCTCTCAAATACTTTAGTCTGGCACCTGCTTTTGCAGAAGCTCATTAAGTTAAACCATAATGAATCAAGTTCCTTTGAAAGATTCTCATTACCCATCATCTCTATTTAAATGTATATACTCTTCAAGTATCTTCCCTTCTAGCCAGGACAGCCTTCACCTTGGGCCTCAAAACACCATGGTTATAACTACCTCCATCTCCCCTGCCCCCACCAACTCAGAAAGCCTTCTTAGTTTTCTGTTTAGGCTAATGTCTGTATTCTTCAAGATCGGCCTTACTGTTTTAAATACTTTCTATTGGCCCTATTGGTGACGGAGGGATTCTTGCCCTAAGGTTATGGGAATGGCTGAAATTATCTCAACAAGCTGGACTGTTTAGTCCAAAATAACAAGATTAAATTTAAAGGTAATATTACAAATAAAGTCTTACATTTAACTTAAATTGGCTGTGGAAGTTATAGAATGGGTAAATCTGGAAATACAGTTAGCCACAAGGTTAATTTTGAAATGTCCATGTTATGATGATAATCTCTAGGGTCTAGACTGACAGGGCAGGTTGAATAGGCCCACCTGCACACTGTGGCTTTATACACATCTATACTCTTCTCTGTTCTGACTGTGCAGGGGACAACATGCTAGAGGTACATGATGACCAGCGAAAAGATCCAATTTAAGGTGAGAGAAGATAGTAGAGAGGACAGGCACAGTATAATCTTTGAGGAAAATGCTCGGCTGTAATTTGAAAATACCAGTTTAAGGTTTCTGTGCATTGATTTTGTACTTAATTCTAACCTGAAGAATGGAGACATCATTCTCAGTTCCAAGAGGCTGGAGTAGAATGCATATATACTTGCATATACATTAAAAGTGAGTCTGACAAAAATTACTACCAACCCGAAGTTGATCAATATTCACTTACCAACATTTCAAGCCCTCATCCCAGATCACCAGGCTAAAAAAAACAAAAGTATATCCCTGAAGCCAAAAACCACTGAGAGGTCAGCTACAAATACAACTTCCCCTATATATCTAACAAAAAGGCAATAGAAAGGAGCTGCAGGAAAGGAAAGATAAGCGACAAGATAATAATAGTGCATTTCAAAGCTGTAAACTTCAAAGGGAGAAAGTTTGGAGAAAGGAAAGCAAAGGGTTGATATGGTTGGGGGGGGCAGTAGCAAAAGGAACTTATTAAAATGATTTTAAATTCACTGCTTCACTCCCCCCCCTTTTTTTTCTTTTTAATTCCAAGTGATAATGCAACTCTGGTAAAGAAGATTTTCAAATTTGCATACTTACTTTAAGATATTCCAAAGTGTCAGGCAAATTGGATTTTTATTTATATTTAGCAAACTAATCATTTTCCCTGAGAAACAGAAAGCTCTGATGTTCAGAGACTTCTTTTTCAACCATTAAATAAGCTGATATTCTCTCAGAATCTCCTGAGCTGTTGGAAAACTGAAAATTGACACAAAAATAATTTTGTTATGCCAAAGAGCCTGACAGGTGGGTAAAATGTTTGAGGGGAATTGCAGTGACTTTCAATTATCTATCCTTAGACACTTATCTGTTCCTCATGGTGCCCTACCTAATGAATAACTCTTCTGCAGATGGTGAGAAAACCAGGATTCTTAATTGCCACCAGGCTAAAATTAACAACAGTCATGAGCAATGCTAGGAGAAGGACCTGGTATAAAATAGTTCATCTATTAAGAAAAGGAAGCTCAATATAAACTTTGATGATGTGTACTATAAAATGGGTGGTAAGGATCATTTTAACATTAGGAAACTCAATCAAATTCTATTACTTCTGAAGGGGTTCAGAACAAGTCTCCCCAAAATGTGCCACTCTGGCATGCTGGGCTATTTTGAGCTGAAGGCAATTGAGACTCTGAGGGCTCAAGAGAGACTTCTGCCTCTCCCTTAACTACCTAGAAGAATCTAAATTGGGGATCTTTCCCAGAATCAAGGTTATTAACAGAGAAATTTTATCAGAGTGACCCATCAGTATGGCAGGGCAAATACCTAATTACCAAACATCTGCTCTTTTTCTGATTTCCCTGCTATTGCCCTCCTGCCCTTTGAAGCCTCAGGCCCCCATCCCATTGTGTCCCTCAGGATGACATATATACCTCATTGTTCCTCTCATGTAGGTGGGGTTCCTGTGTGTACAAAATTAAATTTCATTTTCTCCTGTTAATTTTTCTTATGTTTATTTAATTCTTAGACCAGCCAGAAGAACCTCTGAAGGGTAGAGACAAAGTTTTCTTGTGTAAAATTTCTAAGAGCAAGTATTAATATAAAGTTATAATTTTATATTATTTTATTCCTTGAATTAAGGTTTCTTAAATATGCTTTTCTATTTATATCGATTAGCCAATCCTCAAAACTACCTTGAAGGAATATATTGCTTATCTGTATCTCAACATTAACATCTGTAATATGAAGTTAAGTAACTTAAGTTGCCATTAGCAATTTAAACAGTACATAGCTTCCTCTCTCAAGATTAGAGTTCAATTATTTCTCATATGAGCTTCCAGTTTCTGAAACAATGACACATGTGCAAATAAATGTAAGGAAATGATGATGGAGGGGCACCTGGGTGGCTCAGTTGGTTAAGCATCCAACTTCACCTCAGGTCATGATCTCACGGTTTGTGAGTTTGAATCCCATGTCCGGCTCTGTGCTGACAGCTCAGAGCCTACAGCCTGCTTCAAAATCTGTGGGTCCCTCCTTCTCCCTCTGCCCTTCCCTGCTTGCACTCTGTCTCTCTCAAAAATAAACATTAAAAAATTTTATTAAAAAAAAGAAAGAAAGAGGCGCCTGGGTGGCTCAGTCCGTTAAGCATCTGACTTCGGCTCAGGTCATGATCTCACGGTTCATGAGTTTAAGCCCCACATCGGGCTCTGTGCTGACAGCTCAGAGCCTGGAGCCTGTTTCGGATTCTGTGTCTCCCTCTCTCTCTGCCCCTCCCCTGCTCCTGCTCTGTCTCTCAGAAATAAATAAATGTTAAGAAAAAAGAAACTTTAAAGAAATAATGATGGAGGATACAGTATGATTTCTGGATACATTTAATATTTTATTATAAGTCATTCTGTGCAAATAATTTAAAATTTAGGGTAGTAACATATACTTTCAAGGAAAGAAAAAAGATGAAGTAAACAGGAGTTTTTGTTTTAGAAATTGATTTTGGATAATTGTCTAGATTTCAAATAATTTGTTTCAGCTGCTAGATTCCTGCAACCACATATTGATTAGTTCAAATCTTGCATATTCCCTCGTTCAAATCCATTTCTTTATCACAAGTTGAAAGTGAGGATATGGGACAGAAACAAGGCAGTAAAAGCACACCTAGCTTTTTAACCATAGTTCTGTGTTTAACTGCTGTTTCAGTGCTGCAACTTCTAGGTCACATGTATAGAGTCAAACAATCTAATGATTTGAGGAACAAGAAGGGTCAGTGCAGTTTCTCCTTTCCTAATCTCTCCTTTTATTGGTGAGTTAAACAAGGTCTATGAGATCCCAAATTTGGCTCTAGGTTACTGGTGTAAGTACAGAATTGAATCTATGCCAAGGCAAGTTATATGTTGGAATCTGATAGAAATTAAGTTCCACCCTAAAGCGTCACTAAGCAGGAGGCAGTATGACCATAAACCTAGATAGGTCTTGCTGGACCACTGTCATCCTAAGTCTTCTAGGTGAATTATTCTCTAGGGGATTTCTATATGAATCACAGAGCCATTTCACAAAATTGGTCCAGAGTTAGGTGGCTCAAACCTAAAGAAGGAACTCATAATTTTTATCATTAAGTTCTCTTTAGGGATGGAATTACAAATATTAAATATTTTTCTCTTCTATCAAAAGATCTCAGAGGAGAAATATTCTATTGGCTAAACCTACTCCTATGACCACCTAAGCATAAATAGATCGACAAACCTAGTGACTCATGGTTATATTTTGTTTTGACTATGGCTATATGCAATCTTTTGAAAGGCTTAAAACTGGTTTTCCAGTTCTCAGGTTGAATTTGAAGGTGGGCAAATTTCCCAATATTGAAAACCTTTGTATTATGAAAATCAAGGATATAGACTAATTTTTTCATCCGCAACCATGTTTCTTGATTACCTTTCTTCATACTGCTGTATATATTTGGAAAGCTGTTCCATTGAAAAATACAAAAAGTAAAACTGAATGGTTCTTTCCCAACTTTTCTTGGGCCTTTCAAAGCAAATAAACAAGAAGCTATTAAGTTCTGTGACAGCCTGCAACTTAAGCCTTCTCTGTGAGCTGCAGAGAAAAGAACTGCATGAAAAGGATAAGAAATTAGAAGCTCTTAGCTATCAGCCTCCAAGATGGAGTTGTCCTACTTCCTTATACCATGAAATATTTAGGTCATTGTACAAACATTGACCAGCTCTTCAGGAAAAATATTTATTTCCTTGTGGGAGGAGCATGTAAGAATTTTCATTGTTGTTTGTTTTTGCCTCTCATATTGTCTAGGGGATTTAAATAAGGCAACTTTGGAAATTATTTATAAAGAGTTGGCTAAGTGACATGATGCTTTAGCAAAAATCTGTGTGGCTTTTTAAAATTTAATTATGTCTTCAAGCATCTGGATACTATTCAATTACTGCCCTTGGTGTCATCCATATCTATACTTCCTAGAAAGAGACAATACTTGAATTGTCTGCAGTTTAATGTTCCAGATTTTACTTTTTTTTATTCTTGCAAATGCCAGTTTGCCCAAATCAAAAGCTTTACCCTAAAACACAATTTCCCAGAGCTTATAGTTTTGTTCTGCACATTCCATTATCTTAGATAACTTGTCTATTTCATCACAATGGAGAAATGTTTTCTTTCCTATTTGGCATTAGATACGTACATTTTACTTTGTAATATGTTTATCATCAATCAATTTTTTAGGAGCTGAGTCTATTACTAACATGAAACAGTGGAATGCTGCCTTGATGATAGAAGACAGAATGTCAGAGCCACAAAGACAGTAACTCGGGCAGACAGAAAGGCTAACACTTAAATGCAATTTTCTATTTTTTGGAAAGGAATTATTGGACCTTCTTCAGTCCTCTTCACTTATTCCGTTGCCCCTCAGGTCTTTCTTTCTTCACTTTTAATATTAGATTTGGGGAGATTCAATTGACTGCTGTGCTCTACTGCCTAATCAGTCAGTAAAAGAGCACCAAAGTCAAGAAAAATATTTTAAGAGATGTCAGTTCCATAAAAGTCAACAGAGATAAAGAGATTTATTGCTTCTATCCTCACTGCTGACCTGATTCTATTGGAGTCGGAAATCAAGAAAATCCGATTGTTTGTGTGTGGGTATGAAAGCAAGCAAGCAAGCATGAGAAATAGATTTAGTTTGCAGGGGAAACGAATAATATTTATAAGTTGTCAGAAGTCCCCAGAAGTTGATATTTTACTGTGCTACCTGAATTTCTGTTTTTTTTTCTCTTCTGTTGACAGAGAAGAAAATAAACTGAAAGGTAAAATATTCTGTTATATTTATTTATACATTAACTTCTGTACTCATTAGCTCAGTGGTTATTATGCTCCTACTGGATGTTAGAAATTGTGCTAGCCACTAGAGTTGTAATAGTGGACCATCCTAATTTGGTTCTATTTTCATATTATACAGCCTAAGCAGAAAGACTCACATTATTCTGTCATTTATACAAAGAAAAATTAAAGGGTTTGGGATAGAGCAATAATGAGAGAAGAAACTCCTCAAGTTATAGACCAATTCCAGCAAGTTCTTATTAGGTACCTTCCAAGTCAATCTAAGTTAGAAGAGATTGTGAATTGCATCCATGGATGGTCCTAGGGTCATCTAAGATATTAATAGAGATTTTCTGGGGTAGAAGAGAATTCAGAGATCATAATACTGTCCTTCATTTTATAGGTGACAAAAAAAAATGTGTGGCTCGGAGGGTTGATTGGTTCACACAGCTTATTGATAGCGTGAAAAGTAAAAATGAAGTTTCCTGTGCTTTCTTCATTTCATAGTAAATTGTGCCAAAACGTTTTAATGGTCTTTGGTATTAACAGCTTCTTTCAAAAGCCATTCTTATTGTAAGGGTAATAGGAGTGAGTGCCATATACTACATAATGTAGGTTATGTTTAAATTTCTATAGGGGATTGTTAACTCAAATATTGTTATTTACACCTATCTCAAGTTTTACTGTACATACATATTAATACCAAACATTTTAAGCATATTAACTGCCATACACACAATCTCACTTAACTTAAATATTCCAATAATTAATTGATCAATTCAACAATAAGGGATTACCCATCACTTCAGGCTAGGAAATCCATAATGTAAAAACCCTGTCACACCATCTAAACTCTCAAAATGTACTAGCACACATAATCCAGTCCCTTAATTATCATGTTTCTCAATTTAATATGATCTGTGAGAGGAGAAGAAAGGAGGATAAAGATTACAGAGACTTTATTTCATAAAAAGAAAAACTTACATGCTCAAATACTATGAACCTGGTTAAGAAAAAGTAATTCCAATATGCCAGAAAAATTAGTCACTATTTACTCTGAGTCAAATTGTTTTTTTAAAAAATAAATACATTTAAGTCATTTGGTAAATACATTGTACATTTAAAAGCATAATGAAAACCAGCTTTATTAGAAATGTTAATAAGATCTTAAACATAGCACACCATATAGGGGCACCCAGGTGGCTCATTCAGTTAAGCATCCAACTCTTCATTTCAGCTCAGGTCATGATCTCATGGTTGTTAACATTAGTTCCACATTGGGCTCCACACTGACAGCATGGAGTCTGCTTGGGATTCTTGCTCTCCCTCTCTCTTTCTGCCCCTTTCCCGCTAGTGCACTCTCTTGCTCTCAAAATAAACATTAAAACACACACACACACACACACACACACACACACACACACACACAGCACACCATGATTTTTATTCTTTTTTTTTTTTTAAGGTACACACCATAAAAGGACAACATCCTTAAAATGCATCTAACAACAACTCAGCAAATTTTATGCATGGACCTGATGTGTACATCAGATGGGACCACCCATATCGTAATTACTGATTCCAGATTTCAAACACAGATCTAATGGGTTCTCATTTGTCATTGTTGTTGTTCTTCTTCTTGCACCTTTATCACCAAAACATGACGACTTTGAATATTTTGACTGCTCCTAATTTCTTCTTAAAGAGGATTGCCATCATCTTTGCTTCATTATCATAAACATTTTTATTTTTAGATTTATGAACACTAATCAGGAAAAGAAGCCAGTGAATCATTGTCCATTTCCATTGGATCAATTTCTTTTCAATCACCTCTGTATTATATTGGCCTTCAGCTTTTTTCCACTTATGAAATATATCAAGTACATTGCAGTGAACATCAAAAAGAGAAAATATCATCACATTTTGTAAAGGAAAAAAAAAAGCATGCCTCCACTCTGTCATAAAATATGCATGATTAAATGCCTTGTGTTGAATGAACTGCATAAGAACACCATATTTCCTTTTCTGTCCTTAGAACTGATGGTCCTTTTCTTCAATATTGCTCACTAATTCTTGAGTTTGAGGAAACTCATATAACATACAGTATTCTGAAGACACATAATCTGAGACTTCTATTCCAACTCCACTAACATTTTAAGGTTTACTAACATCATAGTCTTGAGTGAAGCTATCTTGCTCTGCATTTAACTTTTTATCTAATAATTTTCAAATGTCTTCTTTCATTAGTCTCCTACTCATTCCCATTGTAGATGAAAAGTTGTTTTTTTTTTAAATCATACTTCTTAGTTCTGTTCAATGAGAACCTTAAACAAACTAAAATGCTACAAAGAAGGGAGTACCAGATTTCCCTTAAACATTTGTGAAGAATGAGGTAATACTTTAGGCAATCTATAAGACAAACTGACAAATGATTCACAATTGGTTGTTTTACTACTGCATTGTTCCACCAGGTGGTTCCACCATTTTTCCAATTCCGTATCATTTTAGTTTTTATTAGAATAACTTGGCACATTGCAGTTCTAGATTGCAACATAGGAAACTCCTGACCCCACCTTCTCCCACCAACACACTGAATTCATAGCAATACTTGGAGAAATTCCCTCTCAAAGAAATTCAGAAACTGAGTGACTCCTACATATTAGACAAATGAGAAACAACCCACAGCAAAATGGGGAGAGACAGAGACAAAATCTTGCCATAAACCCCATCCCTAGCATGGCAACATATGGTTGGAAGGAACTTAAAACTCCCCACTTCTCTCTGAAAAATCGAAGGGTCTGTACCCAATATCTAATGCTTCAATTTTTAAGCGGTCCACCTAAGGGATAGGCCCTCAAAACACCTAGCTCTGAAAGTCAATGGAGCCTGTGTCCACAAGACCTGAAAGACTACAACAAACAAATAGTCGGATAGGACTCACCCTGGCTATCCTCCCAGGGCTCAGTGCAGAGGCAGCAGATTGAAATGCCCATTCCTACATTCTTTCCTGGAAAGGGGCCTATTTGCTTATCTTTAAAGCTACAGCTAAGGGTCAGACTCCTAATTTAACACAAAGCTCCTGCCTGACTGCAATTTTCTCCAGAAACTAGGCCCGAAGGTACCATCTTTGCACTCTTCCTCTGCCCTGCTCCATGCTGTGAATCTCCCTAAATGATGCTTGTGCACACAAGATATGGGAAAGGAAGATCAAGTTTTCATAATAAATCTTATATTTATAAAAGGGCCCAATGGGCCTTTAGGGAAATAGCAAGATAAAAGGAGTTTTATTCCTTTAAAAATGTAATTTTTTTTCTGCATTCATTGGGAGATCTTTTAAAAAGAATAAAAGACATGAAATATAAATCCTTACAAGTAAAACTTTTTAAAAAGAAACCCCAAAGATTTGAATTCAAAGGAAACTGCTAGTATTCCCAGTGTTAAACTTAAATACTTTATATTGATAAAGTTGAATGAGTTCTTTATAGGTACTCTTAAGGGAAATAATAAGCATACTTTTTAAAAATTTTTTGATGTTTATTTATTTTTGAGAGAGACAGGCAGAGTATGAACAGGGGAGGTGCAGAGAGAGAAGGAGACACAGAATTTGAAGCAGGCTCCAGGCTCTGAGCTGGCAGCCCAGAGCCCAATGCGGGGCTCGAACTCATGGACCATGAGATCATGACCTGAGCTGAAGTGGGATGCTCAACTGACTGAGCCACCCAGCCTCCCCAATAAGCATACTTTTCAAAACATGTGTCAGTCAAATCTGCCTCCTCCTTAAACTCATGGTAGATATCTGAGACTTAAACTTAAGGCCTAAATTTTTAATTCCTGGTTAATGGAATTAAAATATACTTCCTTAGGCTTTTCAAACTAAAAAGGTTTACTAAAACATTAATATGTTGTCCTAAAATCTCATGGCTTTTAATATACTTAGAATAAGTTTTCACATTCTTGTAGGCTTTATTACAATTTAATTTCTTAAGTTTTTTTCCCTGTGGTTTCAGATTGAGGTCATGGAAAAACGTTAATCATATGTTAGTTGGCATTATATATTCTGCAGAGGTAAATTTTGGAGTTCCTGACTAAAGATTTAGCACTTAGCTACAGGATTCTGGTAACTCCACACTGTTCAGGGATAAAGTTCTGCTCATCCAAGGAAGTCAAACCTTGGTAAATAAACATCAGCTTTGCAAGAGAAAGCCTCAGGGTGGCTGAAAGTAACTAAAATTTATTGATAGGGGTTTGGAAGCCTGCTTTGGTGTGGCTTTGTCAGAATCAGAGACCATTCAGGCAGCAGAAAACTGGTTGGTTAACACCCCAGCGCATGAATCATAGTTTACCAAAAATATCTAATAACAGTCACTGTTCCTGCTTTTGATAGGCAATGATTAATATAATTGCAAGTGAGAAAGTTGGTGCTTGCTTTAGGGTATTTTTCTCTGCAGCAAAGATTTCTCAGGTATTTGGACAAAGATCACAGGTACTAAAATTGCAAAAATAAAAAGTCCTTCTTGCTTTGCATACATTTACATAGAGGTAACAACATGACATCCAAAAAGATGGAGAAACTTAAGTAGATGAATTAACAAGAGTTTGACAAAACACTGTATATTTGAAGAGACTTTGCCTTACACTGTCCTCTTGGCAAGGCGTGGCTTTAATTATTTCTGGATATTAATCCTAGGACTTAATTCTTGACCTACTTATTTTAGATTCAACAATATCAGCACAAGGGTTAAGTACAACAATTTTATTAGGTTGTCAAAAATACTTAGCCAGGTTGTCCAAAAATATAGCACCTACAAGTCAGGTCCACAATGGTCCTGGTTTGCCTAGGATGATCCTGGTTTCTGACTAGTTTTTTATGGTTTTTACTATTGTCTGCTTCTACTCTCTTAGAGTTCTCATTTCCAAGAGAAATACAACGGCCATTCTACCTGCAAGAATGCAAAAGGCCTCATTCTCTTATCCTTTAATTTTTAGTAGCTAATTTTGACTATAATAAAAATGACTCAGGATGGAGATTAGGAAAACTCAGATCCTATAAGCACATGCCAACAGTGAAAAAGTTCTCTATTAGTGAAAGGTATTGAGTGCAGAATCCAACAAACAGAGACCTGTGTATCATTCAAAGGTCAAAGTCTGATTCCTTCATTGATTCTTCTACTATGTCTAGCTCAGTGTTGGATAGGTAGAAACAGTAAACACTAGCAGATAGATTAAATTCTTAGTTTGACAGATGAGAGTGACCACTCAATATCAGAAAAATATATATTTGTGGTGATTTTAGGGAATGGCTCTCTGAAACAAACACCCATATTCAAATAGGTTACTTAGACTTCATTTTGAATAAACTTTCCTTTTAGTAAATACAGTAAAGAATGAACTGGTCTCTGAGGTTCTTTGAGGCAAAGTATACTCTATGGTCATTGACAAATGACTTGAAGGAAAAAATAAAAAACAAGAAACAGACTGGTGTAAGAATGTATTTATACTGAAAAAAAAAAGTTGTTTCTATAGCCACATTCACGGTCAAACATTTTAAGCATGAGCTTTAGGTTCTAATTAAGACTATTTTTCCTCAGTAAACTTTTAATTTCTCTAATTACAGTAGTTTTAATATTGAACAGACTTTTCCAACCTATGCCAAGCATTTATTTGTGAGTAATTTCCATACCTGAATGAAAAAATTATGATGTAGAACTGCCAAGATGTGTCATTAAGTCAGTGGATTCTAAACTAGGACACTGGATTCTGATGTGACTGAAGTAGCAACTGTGGTGCTATGGAGGCACAGGGGTTTTGGCGAGATCTGTTTCACAACCAACACCTCACCCTAAACAGGAAATAGGACAAACCTCAGTGGAAATCCAAATTAAAGATATAAAGCAGCAGGAAAAAACAAAACAAAAACAGAAACAAAAAATGAAAGAAAAAAGAAGAAAAAAGAAAAGAAAAACCCACACCACAAGGTATTTAAAATGGGCATTTAATTAGTATAAAATCAGAATTGAGGGGTGCCTGGGTGGCTCAGTAGGTTGAGTGGCCAACTCCTGCTTTTGGCTCAGGTCCTGATTTCATGGTTTGCGTTGCTCAACCCCATGTCAGGCTCTGTGCTAGAAGCATGGAGCGTGCTTGGGATTTCTTCTCTCCCTCTCTCTCTGCCCCTCCCCAGCTGGCTCACTCACTCGCTCTCTGTCTCTCTCTCTCAAAATACATAAATTTTTTAAAAATATAAAATCAGTGGGGTGCCTGGGTGGCTCAGTCGGTTGAGTGTCCGACTTCAGCTCAGGTCGCGATCTCGCGGTCTGTGAGTTCGAGCCCCGAGTCGGGCTCTGGGCTGATGGCTCAGAGCCTGGAGCCTGCTTCCGATTCTGTGTCTCCCTCTCTCTCTGACCCTCCCCCATTCATGCTCTGTCTCTCTCTGTCTCAAAAATAAATTAAAAAAAATTTTTAAAAAAAATATAAAATCAGAGTCAATATAGAAATCAGAGTATTGGAAGGGTGCCTGGGCAGCTCAGTTAAGCATCCGACTTCGGCTCAGGTCTGGTCTCATGGTTCAAGGGTTCAAACCCCACGTGGGGCTCTGTGCTGACAGCTCAGAGCCTGGAGGCTGCTTCAGATTCTGTGTCTCCCTCTCTCTCTCTGCCCCTTCCCTGCTTGCATGCTCTCTCTCAAAAATAAAGAAACATTAATTTTTTTTAAGTCAGAGTATTTGACAAGGATTAGTCATTAAAAGAGCTTATCAAAGAGTATGGAATAGTCACTCACCCTGAATGGTAGTCAGGTTCTTCCTTGACCCTGCTTCTCCTCAAGTAGTTTTCATCTTAGTGATTATCACCACCATCCACCTGGTAATCTATGCCACACCCCACACTCATTTTCTCTCACCAGCCTCCTTATTCATACCCCCACAGCCTTGCCCAAGATCAGTGAAAGTGCCACACTCCTGCAAGTTTCCTGTTTATATATGCTAATCCTAGAATGGGTGTTGATCACATTTTGTTGGGCAACCTATTAGGTAAGTTTGAGAGTTACAAGTTAATAATATGATCCTTCTTTGGGCTGGAATCTTTTTTTCTCCCCCCTCAAGAAGAGGGAACATACAGGACTCCAAAAGGTAGAAGCTGTCAAATGCGATGCTTTGGCAATATCATACATTATATATAGGCTTCTCTAAACATGGGCATATTCAATTATTTGAAGTAGGCTACTGAAGACAGCTGCAAGATTGTCTTGCTCTCACTTTACAGCCCAGACTCAGTACGGGTTGAACTTCCAAGAAAGCTTGTTCTGAGCACTGAGATTACTCTCCTGAGACAAACATTGTGGGCCATGGTAAATCCAAGTAAAACTTCAATTTATTATATACAAAGGTAGTTTGTTTTTAATTTTTTAAGCAGCCAAGCATATCAAAAAATAAGTAAGATTCCTGAAGAGGTTGCTTATTGCAGGTATACTGATTTTTTTTTACAATATTCTAGGCACTATACTAAGTTTACTAGATGTAGCAAAAATCAAGATAAAAATCCCTCTTTAGCAAAACTATATTCTTTTCTGTAGTTTAAACATTCAATTCACAGTATAAAAAAATGTCAAAGTTACCATGGCCCACCTAAGAATAACTAGTTTTGTTTTGTTTCTATGAGAAATATAAGTTTTTATGTGACATAATGCCAGAGATGTCTCCATTTGGAGACTGACAACACTGAAACTTTCCACTCATTGCTAATGACTATCCCCCTGTTCCTATGGGGGTGGGGGGGCCCAAAAACATTTATTACCTTTAGTATCCAATATCCATTTCCTATTTTTCTTGTAATCATTCCAATGCTGTGCTGGAGAACCATCTTTTCCCTACTTGATTGATGATACGGTCATTCAAGATTGAAGAAAGACTGGTAAGCTAATCATAGATTCATCCCCCAGTGGTGATCTAAGGAAACTATTATTTCTTGCTACCTGAAACACAGGTTCTGCCCTGGTTCCTTCCTGGCTTTCTCAACATCCAGTTATCTCTGTGAGTTCCATAAATCAGCCCATGAAATTTTCTTTTGCTTAAGTTAGCTTCAGTTTCTCTTTTTTGCAGTCCAAAATGCCTAACAGATACACCATGGATTCTCCCAGGGGCACTGACTGCATTCCGTGGGCTCAGCATGCCTTATGATACCCAGCAACAAGCACTGAGACAAGTATATTTTACTTAAAATGAAAATGAAGTAGCACAAAAAGATGGTGTTAGACCCATCCTTCCATTTATTCTTCTAAATTTTTCCTTGTGATTAATGTAGCTAGTAGCTAAAACTGTTGCTTGGACACACAAAATGCTACTGACTTTTATACCAGATTATTATTACAGCAATTACACAGCAGACAGGCAGAAGCCTTGAAGATATGTGGCCCTCGGGATAGCAAACAAGAAGTCTGAAATAAATGAAACTCAAATACCAGAATCACGTTGATGGTCAGCACTGCTCCTCTTGGCAAGAAAGCAGTTTCTTCTCTTCCAAGAAACAATTTGCATGACACTTGCTGTAGACATTACTTTCCTCCCAGCCACACATTAATTGACTACCCAGGTGCTCAGAGTAACACCAAGTGCTTATTTAAAACACACACACACACACACACACACACACACACACACACACAGAAACAAAAACACCGCGCCCAAACACACACACACACACACACACACACACACACACACACACACACACAAAGAACCTTTAAAGAAAGCACAAAGTAATCACAAACACAATTGCCTTGATGATAATTAATGCCTGGGGGCTAGCTTGTAGCCTAAATCAATAATGGCTATTTTCCCCATCTCAAATCTATAAAATTCCAGACATGATTCTTTCTCTGCATCCCTTGCCATAAGAGCTAAAAGCAAGTTGGTATCAAATTCTTGATTCCATATCTGTTGCTGACACAATGCAAGAGATAAAACCTAATGAGTTTCTACAAACACAAACAATTTGTTAGCATTGACTGGTCACTTCAGTGAAAGAACCAGTCAATTTAATCAAATTGGCCAAACTGGCCTTAAGCTGAAGTGACAAATGGATGCAGTCAAAATAATCAAAGTAAGTAAATAGACTGGGTGTGTTCACTTCAATATCCTTATTATGGTTCCAAATCTTTACATGCTTGCTAATAAGCACTAGTCTCTGCTGAGTGAAAAAACATTACTATTAGGGAACACAAAGCAAGATGCCTGCTCATCCCAGTGGTCATAAGCAATCATCTGAATGAGCAAAACATATAGGCAAATGGAATAAACATTTCCCCCTACCTCTTGACTGAGGGCATGCCCAGGAGTGCTACACCAGGTTTTCTAATCATTGGCATGTGAAGAATCCAGAAGAGACATTGCCCCTAGCCACAGTATAATTGGTTATATACATACAGTATAAACATACGTTTACTGGACAGTGGACACAGGAATACTGAATTAGAAAACATACCCAAGTGACTCTACCAGGAATCTAAGAAGAATAGACAGCAGAGAGGGCTTTCTAAAGCCCCAAACAATCATGGTAATTCACTTCCAACTGTTGCCCTGCTGGCACTATTCCTAAGCAGACAGGGGAGAGCTGCTGCATCTCTCAGATAACAAGGTAATTAATGTTAAAAAGGAAGACCATATTGAGGAGGGTCAGTTGTAGCTTCAGAATTATAAAAAGGTAGAATTAAAGAGCCTATTTCCATTTGGCTCGAACTTTTTTTCTAAGGCTTATTTTAAAGAGATTTGAAAAGGCAGGGGTAGAGACATGAATAAACAAAAGCTATTACAGGAAAATGAAATTCCTCTCCTCTTAGCCTCTTTCCATTACAGAACTTTTCTGAAACCCCAATGGCATTTCATAACCCAACCTTCCAAAATTAGTTTCATCTACTTAAAAAAAAAACACATCATAGAATTTGTTCATAAACACCTTTGGAGGTGATACTATCCTTTCAATGAACTAAGGATCTGCCTCACCTTCCCACCCTGATTCTCCTCTTTGCAGGTAAATACATAATCACTGTTTGTTAATTGCTCAAATTTTACTGACACAGAGTAAGGTCATTGTAGCATGACATCTGGAGGATGGAGGGCTATATGGGAGGAGTATAGAAGACCTACACATCCCAAATGAAAAGGAAAGACTAAGGGTTGTGATATTTTTAAATATGTGATATTGATTTCATAACAAATGACAATAGTAAATCTTGCCTTTAAATATGAAACAAAAGGAAATGTCTAGCCTTATGCAAAGGCTAAAAGAAATAAATGAAACCATAAGAAATATTAACTAGGTTTACTCAGAGAAGCTGTAATCCTAAAAATGTAATAGTTAATATGTACTCAACACTCTCTCTGCTAGACACTAAGCTTAGTGTTTTAATATGCATTAGCACATTTTAACTTCATAACAACCTTAAGAGATAGTTATGATTGTTATCCTCATTGTTTTTAAATAAGGAAACTGAGGCACAAAGAAGGTGAGACACTTGACAATGGTAACACAGCTAATAAGTGGAAGAGGTAGGATTTGAACCCAGAAAATCTAGTTCCATGATCCAAACTCTTAATCTATATATTCGGTAGCCCTTAAAGTAAAACATCTGGGTATCTGTACAAATGAAATATATACAGCTTAGTTTTGAATATAACATTTTATCAGTAAGGTAACTACCAAAAGAAATCTAATTTATTTTTTTTAATGTTTATTTATTTTTGAGACAGATATAGCACAAGCAGGGGAGGGGCAGGGAGAGAGGGAGACACAGAATCTGAAACAGGATCTGAGCTGTCAGGACAGAGCCCGAAGCAGGGTCCAAATCCACAAACTGTGAGATCATGACCTGAGCCAAAGTCGAAAGATTAACCAACTGAGCCACCCAGGTGCCCCAAGAATGCTAATTTTAATAGGAGAAAAAAACACAGTAAAGATTGTATACCTTCTTCATAGCATTCTAAAAAAATGTTAGCACATATTTAAAAAAAATCTTTGACACCTTATTTGCATATGTGTATGTACCATATTCATATGCTTAATTAGTGGTGAAATATATATGCAGAAACAACACCCATTATAGAATTTTTTAAATAGTTTTAATTTCTTCTTTATATTTACCTATAATGCCTGCGTGTGTGCCTGTGTGTGTGTGTGTGTGTGTGTGTGTGTGTGTGTTTTAATGAGTATGCATGTATCACTTTTTTAATCATGAATTTAATTGATGAGTTTGGATTTGGGAAGATGATCTTGAATGAAATTATTTTATATGTCTTAACAAGCTTGTAGAGACTGTGTGTATAACACCAACTATACTCTTGTGTCCACAGTCATGAGAGGAAAACTGAATGGTCTCATTAAAATTCTGGTAGAAGGAGAACAAGTCAGAACTTCAGAAATTTGGATTCAAACTCAAATGCACGATTGTGAAAATCTTGAACATAGGCTATTTCCTAAAATATTTCTTTTTTTAAATTTTTTAAAACATTTTTATTATTCATTTATTTTGAGACCGGAGGGGGGGGGGCAACATGAGAAGGGGGGAGAAGCAGAGAAGAGGGAGAGAGAGAATCCCAAGCAGGCTCTGTGCCTTTAGCACAGAGCCCGATGTGGGGCTGGAACCCATGAGATCATGACCTAAGCTGAAATCAAGAGTCAGACAGTCAACCGACTGAGCCACCCAGGATCCCCCCTCTAAAAATTTCTTAATACATGTTAAATGACTATGGTAGGAGCAAATATAGTCCCTGGCCATCCTTCCAAACTCAGCCTGCACAAGCACACCCTGCATGTACAAGCACACACTGCCTACCACCGATTCCATGACAGTAAAACAACAAAAGAAAATAGAAGTAGTCACAAAAGTCTCTGAATATTTTAGATTTTTCAAAGGCTAACTTTATGATTTTGATCAATATTATTTTGAAAGAAAAGCTTTAAACAGCCCACAACTCCTAAAACTGAGGTGTGCCATAAACACAGGAAAACGACAGTCATGATTCTCAAGCTGAAGAAAGTCCACACGGAGAATTTTCACCCAGGAGACAGTCTGCCTCATTAACCTTTAGGTGATGGCAACTGAGGGAGACAGCAGAAAAAAGGGGCCGGAATAGCTCAAGGAAAGATGACAACAAGTCAGAAGTAAGATGGGTTGTGACAGGGACGATCTCCAAAGGAAAGAAAAAACATGGAAATCCGCAACACAAATGGAAAGTGACAGGAAGAAACTGTTTGGGACTGTAAATTAGCTCAGTGGGAAAAGAAGTGGAACATGCATTGGAGTGAAACCACTGAATTATGGGATTATGCCCCTAGAACTCTTAGCATAGCAATATTGTCTCCTAGCCAACAGAGCAGGACTAGATTTATTATATATACATCCTCCTGCCTTCCTCATTCTCTTCTCAGAGAAGCAGTGAAGTCAATTGCAGCTAGAAAATTAACCAGCTCTTTCCTTTTTTGCCTCTCCTTTGCTTCTCAAATTAGTGAGAAAATGTAAATGTGAATTTTCCCTCTGTGGCTGTCTCATCACAGATGGTGACACATTAGAAAATCCTGGTGAGAAAATTTAATTCCAGTTTTCTTCTCTCCATCCAGGCTGATGTCCCTTTGAATGTTACAAATGGACCCTCTCCTACTCAGTCTAATACACTTACTTTTAACTCTTTTCTATAAAAGGTATTTTAAAATGAAGAAACCAGAGATGTAAATGTTTCAACTCATTCCCTGTGTTTGAACCTCAGGTGTTTCACCTTTGAATTTCCCCTGTAGGCATTGTTAATAGATTGTATTTAGAAGGCCCCCTGACTCTGAAATCTAGGTCATAAACTGATTGCTCCTTGCTCAGCATCCACTTTTTTGTTTGTTTCTAGGGACAGCCCCACTCCGCTTTGAACTAAAGATATTTAACACATCTCTAAATACTATGAAATATTGCAGACTAATACAATTGAGTTCAATGGGAGCACATCAGCTCACACTTCTTGAATGTTAGACAGCAAGAGTTGTGACCACTCTACACTCTACCCCATGCAGTCTATCCTTTAAATGAGTACCCAAATAAACATTTAACATGCTGTGTGTTCAATGCCTCTCTGAATGCATTACTTGCTTGATAACAGATGCTTAAAGATGAAGAACAATAGTAGTCAGGAAGTAGGTTTGCTTGGATGAAGCCTGTAAAACAAGATTTTTTTTTAATAGAATACACATACACACACACACACACACACACACACACAGTAATTATAAATCAGGGATTAAAAAACAAACAAAACTCAGGGATCCTTTAAAACCTTCAAGTACTGCTGTGCCTAAAATAAAATGGCTGCTCTGTAACAAAGCACAGGGGGACGAGGCAATGAGAGGGCATAATAAGACACTCTTGAATATGAATTTCAAGCCCTTGAACTAGATGAAATTCTCTCTCCCTGGAGAAAATGAGTGATTTTCAGGGTTTGGACATTAATTAGGAAAGTTTGAGAGAAAAAATAGTATGAGTACGGACTAGATATCCATCACCTCATCATCCACTAAGTATCAGATGGGCAACAGCAGGAGTTGCCAAAGTTCAAGATTATACATAAGATTGAACTACTTTCTCCAAGTCACTCCAATCTCCTTCAAGAGAGAAGGAAGTATTACATTCTCAGATTCAATGTCCACACTCTTCAGGTGAGGGGAAGCTTTGAGACATGGATGAGAAACTATTGACCTCCCTTGGGTTTCACATCAAGGTGTCGCACTAGGGGATCAATTCTGCAATTTTCTTCTCTGAGAGATGTAAGAGAAAACATCAGACAGCCTGTGTGAGTTTTCACAAATTTGGGGGAGATTTTCCCAGATGACTGAGAAGCGCTACCTGAAAGAGGAGGGACTTCACATCATCACAGCAGGCAGAAGCAGGAAGCCAAATGAAGAGATGGAACAAGGCAGGAGTGTATTTCAGTGCTGAGGAGAGCCTAGGTGGAGGTGATGTAGAGCACCAGGTGACATTCACACTCATTACTAGAATTATCCTTAGGAGGATCGGACAATCCCAGAGCTTGGAAGTGACCACAGCAGGGACACTGCTGGATGCAACTGTTCACTGGGAAATATAAAGCCTCCAGGAAGACAGAAAAATCAAAGAGGATACTGTTTTCAAAAAGGAGGAGATACATTTCTATTCTTTTTTCATTTCAGATCTATGAACTTCCATGAACTGTGGCCTTGTAGAATCAAATACCTCAGAGACAAAATATTAGGGCTAACTGTTGAATATTTTTATATAAATGTTGGCACACCTGGCTTGGCTCCAATGTGGAAAATTGATACAGTTTGTAATGAAAATAAGAACTTTACCCTGCAGAAAATAATTACTGAGATATATAAAAATATTTAAAATTGTCTTGTTAGCTTATTATTTTTAATACTGTATTGTCCATTTCAGTAGGGAAATAAATATTTATAAAGCCTATAATTATTTAAAATAGAGGGGCGCCTGGGTGGCTCAGTCTGTTAAGTAACCAGCCTAGATCATTATCTCACAGTTCATGAGTTTTTGAGACTTGCATCAGGCTCTCTGCTGTCAGCATAGAGCCCGCTTTACATCCTCTTTTGTCCTCTCTCTCTGCCTCTCCCCCCAACTTCTCAAAAATAATTCAAAAAAATTAAAAATTGATCTCTATAGTGTCAGAATATTGACTTTAAAAAAACACAAAACAAAAAAAGAAATGATCTGTATTCTTATGTTTTAAAGCAAATCATATAGACATTTCAAAAGTTAAGCATGAGATAAATACAGAATGTTGAAAATTTAAAATTTAATAACCAAAATTCTGAAAGGACACAATATGGTTCAATTTCAGCAAATAATACTGTTTAAAATATTATTTAGGTAATTTTCTTTTATTTATCTTTGACAGCGAGAGAGAGCAAGAGAGAACACACATGCGCCCAAGCAAGTGGGGAAGAGGCAGGAAGAGAGGGAAACACAGAACACCAAGCAGGCTCTGTGTAGCACAGAGTCCCATGCGGGGCTTGAACTCATGACCCATGAGATCATGACCTGAGCTGGAGTCAGATGCTTAACCAACTGAGCCACCCCAGTGCCCCTGTTTAGGTCATTTCTAAAAGGAATTTATTATTAAGCCTCATAAGAATAAATCATCAACAAAAGTAACAAATAAGGTTTTATTTCATAAAAATTCATAATAGATAATTATAAATATATAGGTCTTTTAGAGTTGGTGAAAACTGAAAACTAATGATCAAATTAAGTCCAGAAAGAAAACATAATCCTGCAATCCCTTATCTGAAACCTCGGAACTAATGGATTTTGCACATATCATATATTATGTAAACTTTCCATCCACACTCTATAATTTAACACATTGTTTCTCAATATTCATTCCAAGTGGGTTAAAGAAGGCCATCAATGGTAATATTAGTGTAGTCAAGTTTAGCCACCAAATGTGATTCAGTGCCAAACCAAGGGGTAAAGAGTGTTTCTTGTTTTCATAGTTTACTACATTGTAGAATTGAAGAAATAGGGTTATGTACCTGTATTTAATATGCACACACAAATCTACGAATTCACGGATAATAAACATTTGCTATGCTTTAGTGACAATTCCACTAGCTGTGATAATTCTATGGGAATGTAAAAGACTAGCATCTATGTTGTAGTGATCTGTAGAGGACTCTATAGCCATCAATGCTATGAGGAAATTAATATGGATACTGACTGAATTCAAAATGCTAACAGAGAGTGATTTATGAATAGTGTTGAAATCAAGAATTTCAAGTGATGTAAACAGTTGTTAAATGGTGTTAAAATTTTAGTCACTTCTTCACTACTTTACTGAGTGATACTTTGAGTACCTCCACTGTAGACCTTTTCACCCTTGAAATGCTGTATTGTGTAGGCAGGAATCACAACAGACAATGCATATTTTCAAAGGACTCCTTGATTTCAGGGGGAGTCTTGAGATGGTACACCCAGCTAACATAAGGAAGCAAGGCCTGAACAGTGATCAAAATCATATGACCATTAGACATCTTTTATGGTCGCTTATTGATTTTGTACCTCTAGGACTGAAGCAGACAGGCAATTGACTCAAAACCCTACTTGAAACGTGTAACAAAAACAAAACAATCATAGGTCTGATAAAAAAAAAAAAAAGTTGACATGAATCAACACAACAAACTGTCATGGTCTTTCATTCAATGCCCAGACCTAACCCAGTCTATATATGAGGAGGCTCTTTTTAAAAAGGACTGTGTCACCTTAAGAAAAGACTGACAGTTCTACAAGTATATAATTCCAGATACTTGCCCTAAGGGACCTGAAATCATTTACCATGTAACTGAACTAGAGCATAGAAATAAGGTTACTGGATACTTGGTTGAAATGATGATAATCTCTGGGCACCCAGAAAACACTATGGTTTGGATGTCAGGTGATAAATGGAGTTTTGGTCTAGGTCTGTCTCTGCTTCCCACTTCCAGAAAGCAAAGCTGAAACAGACATGCTTAGCAACTGATAGAATTAAACAATTAGCTATGTTTACTCAAATAATCATCATTTTCTCATTTTTGTGACATCAAATAGAATAGTTTTAAGTTACTATTTAAGAAGTTAATCTGTATTTTTAAGAAGTTCATCTTCATATATGAAGAGCTATCCATCCTGGTTTTATCATATAGTTGATATATACACAAGCAACATTTGCCACCCCTTTGGCATTTGGATTATTTCAGGTTGATTATATTTTTTATTTATTTTACTTTATTTAATTTAATTTTTTTTTTTTTTTTACATTTATTTATTTTTGAGACACACAGAGAGACAGAGCACTAGTCGGGGAGGGATAGAGAGGGATACAGAATCCGAAGCAGGCTCCAGACTCTGAGCCATCAGCACAGAGCCCAACGCAGGACTGGAACATTCGAACCATGAGATCATGACCTGAGCTGAAGTCAGACGCTTAACTGACTGAGCCACCCAGGTGCCCCTATTTTTTTTTTTAATTTTAATATTTATTTTTGAGAGAGAGAGAGAGAGAGAGAGACTGAGCATAAGCAGGGGACGGGCAGAGAGAGAGGGAGACACAGAGTCTGAAGCAGGCTCCAGGTTCTGAGCTGTCAGCACAGAGCCCGACAAGGGGCCTGAACCCACCAACTGCCGGATCATGACCTGAGCTGAAGTCAGCCGCTCAACTGACTGAGCCACCCAGGCAGCCCTAGGCTGATTATTTTTAAGAAATCAACAGGTTCAAGAAATTTTGTTTTTGTTTTTTGTTTCTTTTTTCTTTGCCTCCCCACTAATTACCTAAAATAATTTAGGTAGAGAACCTGTTTCAAGATGGGAGCTATCACCAAAGAGAACTATAGTATAATATGAATTATGTGTTGCAGACAGGAAGGAACCAAGCAAAGTGTTTGTTAAAATGTTCTTTGCATGACCCATTGTTTTTGGATGACCAAGCAAAGATTTGTTTATCCAACATTTACTTTTTCCCTGGGAAAATTTTCTCCCTGGGAACTTCCTTTCCTCCCTTTGAAGCGCTAGACTCCTACCCTCCTTACCTTAGTCCAAAATGACAAATAACTCATTTTGTCTGTTTTCAAAATTTCTGTTTATTTGGATCTCCTTTACATGTATAATTAAATTTGATCTTTCTTCTGTTAATCTACCTCAAGTCAATTTAATTCTTAGATCAGCCAGAAGAATCTTGAAAGACAAAGAACAATCTTTCCTAACAATCAAAAGACCGTAAAATTTGATTTATGAAGTAGTCCAAATTTTTTTAACAGAAAAAAAAGGTAGAGACAACTCATTAATGCTAACAAATATAATTTTGTTCCAAGAAGAGCATCCTAACCAAGGTGCTGCAGAAAGAGTTATAGTATTAATTTGGTAACTGTAAGTTTTTTATTGTGATTAAAAATTCTTTTCACCAGGGGCACTTGGGTGGCTCAGTTGGTTGAGCATCCAACTTCAGCTCAGGTCATGATCTCACAGTCTGTGAGTTTGAGCCCTACATCAGGCTCTGTGCTGATGGCTCAGAGCCTGGAGCCTGCTTCTGATTCTGTGTCCCTCTCTCTCTGTCCCTCTCCACCTCACGCTCTGTCTCTCTCTCAAAAATAAATAAACGTTAATTTTTTTTTTTAATTCTCTTCACCAATTTGGAAGTTCTCTCACCTTACAGCAGAGAATGGAATATGCATATAGATATATACTTAAGTTTATTTTTAAATAAATAAGCTTGCAAATATTGTATATTTTATATATCATATGTTGAGGTCATCTAATACAGCTCAAATAATAAAAGCATAATTAATCTTGACAAAATCAGTATGAACTAGTTCCTCTTATTCTCCCCTTTTTAGAGATGAGGAGGTTGAGGCACAATCTGAGTTAATGATTTCCCCGATATCACACAGCCAGTAATTGGGGCCAGTATTCCAACTTCAGTTTGGTCCCAGTGTCCATGCTCCTCATCGTTATGCTATTTATGAGCAAGAATTAAGGCTAAGAGAAATATGTTGACAGGAGTTCTTTGCTGCTATACTGATTTTTCATAATCAGCACAGTAAGGAGGAGGTGCTTTCATACCCAGCTAGTAAAAACAGAATAAGGAAAAAGAATTTCTCACACAAGTAAGAACAGCCAAAATACTATGCAAGCCCCGCTCTTGGCTCTCCAGGCTACAAAGACTTACTTAACACCACTAAGATTACAATATGAAAAGCCACATGCAAAGGAAGGAAATAGTAACAAGAGGTGGTAAGCTGTGTTTTAGCTAACTCCACCTTTGGGAAAGGTCTAGAGAGAGACTTTAGCAGTGGAAAACAGATAAATGTTCAGACTTGGATTATAAATAGAAGGCACTGTAATAAGACTGCCTGCTCATGAACTTTGGTACCCTACACATTTTACTCATTGACATTTATATCTTGCATAAATAAGGGGTTCCTGGGAATCCAATTTCCCCACCTATTTTATTGTTGGTGTTGGTGTCATTACTTGCAAGAAGCTCTAGGGTAGACTAAAAATTGTGGATTTGTTCTTTGTGACACTTGGCTGAGAAACACAGCAACTGTAGAACCTATTATTTTTTTCTACTTGACCTTTACTGAAGTCAAGGAGAGTTGAGCCCACTCTGAGGGTTTAATGGTAAAAGGAAAGCAGATTTTGTTGTTGAAAAAATAATCCTGAATATCACCCTATGGATGGCTTGTTTAAACTAGTTTTGTCACTTGAAACTACTTTAATGCCAATATAGTGGTACATGAAACTAAGGATTTTGAAATGTCTAGATACAGGTTTCTACCTATGTCATCAGGATTCTCTCTTAATATGTCCTTTCCTGAGTGTTGGTTGATTCTTAAGATTCCTTACACAGTGCTTAAAAAAAAAAAAAAAATCAACATCAGGAGTTCCATATAATTTTTAATGTTTATTTTTGAGAGCGACAGACAGACAGAGCATGAGCAGGGGAGGGGCAGAGAGAGGGGGAAACACTGAATCCAAAAGGGGCTCCAGGATGTCAACTGTTAGCCGAGAGCCATGACTCAAACTCTTGAGCCATGAGATTATGACCTGAGCTGAAGTCAGACACTTAATTGACTGTGCCACCCAGGTGTCCCTAGCTTAAAATAAAAATTTACTTATAAAAATAAAACTAAAAAGGGTCTCACTGAATGCGGCATTAGCTCTCCAGGTAGCTGTTCCCTTCTCAAGCCGGGCCAGTCCCATTACTGAAGTAACTATGTCTAAGAGACCTGCAGTTGGCATTGATCTTGGCACCACCTACTCCTGTGTGGGTGTCCTCCAGCACGGGAAAGTGGAAATAATTGCCAACGATCAGGGAAACCAAACCACCCCAAGTTATGTCGCCTTTACTGACACTGAACTATTGATGCTGCAAAGAATCAAGTTGCAATGAATCCCAACACAGTTTTTGATGCCAAACATCTGATTGGAGGTAGATTCGACAATGCTGTCATCCAAT
This sequence comes from Panthera tigris, assembly GCF_018350195.1. Classification (NCBI taxonomy): domain Eukaryota; kingdom Metazoa; phylum Chordata; class Mammalia; order Carnivora; family Felidae; genus Panthera; species Panthera tigris. Next base: position 38,573,727 of record NC_056668.1, on the reverse strand, counting down.
CTGATATGAAGCATTGGCCCTTCATGGTGGTGAACGATGCTGGCAGGCCCAAGGTACAAGTAGAATACGAGAAAGAGACCAAAAGTTTCTGTCCAGAGGAGGTGCCCTCTATGGTTTTGACAAAGATGAAGGAAACCACAGAGGCTTACCTTGGGAAGACTGTTAACAATGCTGTAGTCACAGTACCTGCCTATTTTAACAACTCTCAGCATTAGGCTACCAAACATGCTGGAAATATTGCTGGTCTTAATGTACTACGAATCATCAGTGAGCCAACTGCTGCTGCTATTGCTTATGGCTTAGACAAAAAGGTTGGAGCTGAAAGGAATGTGCTGATCTTTGACTTGGGAGGTGGCACTTTTGATGGGTCAATCCCCACTACTGAAGATGGGATCTTTGAGGTCAAGTCTGCTGGAGACACCCACTTAGGTGGAGAAGACTTTGACAACCGAATGGTAAACCATTCTATTGCAGAGTTCAAATGAAAACATAAGCAGGACATCAGTGAGAACAAGCGGGCAGCACGTTGCCTCCATACTGCTTGCGAGCGCACTAAGTGCACACTTTCTTCCAGCACCCAGGCCAGTATTGAGGTTGATTCTCTATATGAAGGAATGGACTTTTATACCTCTATTACTCGTGCCTGGTTTAAAGAATTAAATGCTGACCTGTTCCGTGGCATCCTGGAGCCTGTAGAGAAAGCCCTTCAGGATGCCAAGTTTGTCAAGTCTCAGATCCACGATATTGTCTTGATGGGTGGTTCTGCAAGTATCCCCAAGATTCAGAAACTTCTACAAGACTTTTTCAATGGGAAGGAACCGAATAAGAGCATCAACCCTGATGAGGCTGTCGCTTATGGTGCAGCTGTCCAGGCAGCCATCCTTTCTGGAGACAAATCTGAAAATACTCAAGATTTGCTGCTGTTGGATGTCACTCGTCTTTCTCTTCGCATTGAAACTGCTGGTGGAGTCATGACTGTTCTCATCAAGCACAATACTACCATTCCTACCAAACATACCCAAACCTTCACTACCTACTCTGACAACCAGCCTGGTGTGCTCATTCAGGTTTATGAAGGTGAGCGTGCCATGACCAGGGATAACAACCTACTTGGCAAGTTTGAACTCACAGGCATACCTCCTGCCCCCCGGGGTGTTCCTCAGATTGGGGTCACCTTTGATATTGATGCTAATGGCATTCTCAATGTCTCTGCTGTGGATAAGAGTACAGGAAAAGAGAACAAGATCACCATCGCAAATGACAAAGGTCGCATGAGCCAGGAAGACATTGAGCACATGGTCCAGGAAGCTGAGAAGCACAAAGCTGAAGATGAGAAGCAGCGAGACTAGGTGTCCATCAAGCATTCAGTTGAATCTTAAGCATTCCACATGAAAGCGGCTGTTGAAGATAAAAAGCGTCAGGGTAAAATCAACGATGAGGACAAACAGAAGATTCTGGACAAGTGTAATGAAATCATCAACTGGCTGGATAAGAACCAGACTGCAGTAAAAGAAGAATTTGAGCATCAGCAGAAAGAGCTGGAGAAGGTCTGCAATCCCGTCATTACGAAGCTGTACCAGAGTGCAGGAGGCATGCCTGGAGGCTTCCCTGGTGGTGGAGCTCCCCCATCTGCAGGTGCCTCCTCTGGGCCCACCATTGAAGAGGTTGATTAAGCCAAGCTAAGAATAGGTCTAGCAATGTTCCACACAAAACATTTGAAGGACCCAAATTTGTAGCAAATTCCATGGCAGTTTTAAAGTTGAGCTGCTATAGTTAGTAAACTGGGCATCCTTGATACTTGAATATGGACTACGTGCACAAGGAAAGGAAATATAACACTGCACTTTATAAGCACTGTATTGTTAAGTGGAAAATGCAATGTCTTAAAACTATTTAAAATTGACATCATAAAATTGTTTTAAAAAATAAATAAATAAATTATAAAAATAAAACACCTTCTCTCCTCTTGGGCCTACAAATTCATAAAAAAGGAAGGGAGGGGGAGGGGAAAGATGAAAGGGGAAAGGAAAGAAAGAAAATACATACACACAACACAGAATAGTTCGGTTTATCTGTTCCATCTCTAGACCTGGACTTATTACTTGACCAGGGGAAGGTGGTAGAAAAATCTGATTTTTCAGACTTAGGTTACATGCCTATAGGTGGTACTAGAGCTTGGGGCCAGCCTCAGTCAGAAATGTTGATAAAGTATGAGAGAGGAATGTTTCCTTAAAGAAACTCTGAGCTTACACAAGTATTTATAAATGTATAATTAGGTTTCCTTTCCTTTCTCTTTAATATTCTTTTGTTTCCTTCCCAATGTTTCAATGCTTGCTACTTATTTCTAAGATTAGAGCATTAAGATATATGAATCTTAAAAAATTGATTTAAATAATACCTTGAACCCCTTCAATTATACACATTAGATAAAACCAAAGATTGCATTTAATAAAAAAAAATCACTAATATTTGCCTTTTAGAGGATTTAATAAAGTATAGCATTATAAAAATTTTAAATATGTATATTTAAAAAGTTAGGTCAAAAGAAATATTTTCTGAATTTTTTTTTAATGTTTATTTATTTTTGAGAGAGAGAGACAGAGTGCAAGGGAAGAGGGGCAGAGAGAGAAGGAGATACAAAATCTGAAGAAGGCTCCAGGCTCTGAACTGTCAGCACAGAGCTGATGTGGGCCTTGAACTCTCGAACCACAAGATCATGACCTGAGCCAAAGTTGGACACTCAACCGACTAAGCCACCTAAGTGCCCCCCAATTTTTTTCTAAATGAACTTCCTGTAAAATTTTAAAGGCTATACTCTCCTAACACACAATCTTGCAAGATATGAAGGACACTGAAGAAGCTGAATTTTGCCACTCGTGGCTCTGTGTATTTCTTTTCACTGGGGAGAATGATATTCAAACTAGAAACAGAATCATACAGTCTCTGTCACCTACATTTCAGTATTTGCTTTCTGTCATACTTCCCAAGTGCCCTTCATTGAAGTCATAAGCATGGACCTCTAGATTCAAACTCACCTCTAAAACACCTGAATATTCGCTTACTTCCAATTTTGACATCCTCTAAGATTTTAAAGAAAATAATTGAGAATGATTATATCTAAACTAACTTGAAATGCATAGCTTGTTTAATGTAATTATAGGCTGTCTAAAAAGTTTCTCTTACTTCATACTTCTGTTTTCTAATATTAAGGCTATTTCTGATTATAAAATGTATACATGTTTTATATATATAGTATATATTCATAAATTGCCATATTATTTTCTATAGAGGATCTTTGATAATATTTTGGTGACTTTTTTCTCCTTACATTTTAAAAAAACCACTTTAGTAAATTTTTTATCTTGTTTTTTTTCAACATAGGAGAAATTTTCTCTCATGTAATTAAGTCTTTCTTTCAATTATTTCATTTCACCGTAAGAATCTATAATAATTTTTCCCCTACTCCTAAATACACATATTCATGGGCCTATGTCTGGACTCTAATTTTCCAATGGTTTACTAGTCTATTCTTGCACTGATACCACTCAATTTGGCTTTATAATAAATCTTGATCCCTTATAGAGGAAGTCCTGCCCATTGTGCTTCTTTAGAACGCCTTGGCAATTGCATTTCCCTATGAATTTTATAATCAGCTTGTCAATTTCCAGACAATACACAGCGACACAAATTTGTGGGGCTTTTCACTGGGATTTTACTGAATCCATCAGTCAATTTGAGGATAAGATCTTCAAGTTTTCTCCATTCTTTTTTTTTCTCTCTTTTCAACCCATGATCATAAAACATTCTCCATTTATTCTGTTGTTTTTTTTTAGCTTCTCTCAATATTGTTTCATTTGTCTTAAACGTCTTTCATTAAATTTGGTTCTACTTGATTTAAAGCATGGTTGTATAGAGTATTTTAAAGTTCTTTTACGTTAATTGCTGCTGTAGTATTATTCATTCCTGCAGTATTGTGCATTTGTTCATTTTCAAGTTGCATGTGTGTATGTGTGGTGTGTGTGTGCATGTGCGAGTGATTTCTCTGTATCCTTTAACACTTCACTGTGGCAGTTAAAAATGTTAATTTTATAAGTGAAAAATCAAATTTTATTATCTTAATTTTAATTCCTTTAATTATTGGTGAGGATGAATATTTTTAAATGTTCATTAGCCATTAAAACTGAACAATTAATGATTCCACAAGCTACAGAGAAACTCTTACAGAAATATTAGCTGAATTCTGATCATATGCTTTTTGTGAACAAGCATGTAGATTGGTCTTTTTATTTAAGCATTGTTTTATTCTGTATATACCACTTCCTAAGACTATCCTTCCTAGTAATTCCTGAACCTTGAAATTCCTCTTATTATGCCTTTGTTACTAACTGGATTCACATACTCCATGCTGAAAGTTCCCTGACACTGTTAACTTTTTTATTTATGACAAGCTACATTTTGATACTTATTAAGTCCTGACATAGATACAAGGTTTTTTGTCATATGCTGTGAGATAAACAAATGAATGTGATTTTGTCCTTATTTTCAAGCGGTTGACCATCTAGTAGGTAGGGTAGAAAGTCATGTGCAGTTACATATAAATCAAGGCTGAAAGTAGAATCTGAAATTAGACAACTACAAAATTACAAAAAAAACCCCATAAATTTTACTTTGTAGTTTTATTTTGTTCTATTGCTTTCTTAGATTTAGTGAGTCCTACCTGGCCACCTATGGTAAGGTAAGGTGATAAAAAGACAATTTGAAATGATATAAAAGTTCTATTAAAAAAGATAGGTGAAAGGAAAAAAGAAAAAAAAAACATTTTTTGCCATAATAAACATAGGACTAAAATTCACACTTCGGATGGTATTTGCATTCCCTTTATCATGTATTTTAGGTTAATTTATAGATTTGTTCAATGAAAACTGGGATATGTTATGTCAGCCCCCATGTACCCCAAAAGAAGCAAATTCTGGATCTTCTTACCCTGCAGGTGTTACTATTAATTAAACCAATGTTTCTATTTTGCAAGTATTATGATTGTGATACCAAGTGGTGATTAGTCTAGATAATATTGTTAGACTCTTACTTTCTAGCTTAGGGGTATTGCTTTCATTCTAAAGTGTTGATTGTTTCTTATCTAGCTTTGAAAATAAGATTAGATGCTTTTTAAACTGATGTCTCCTATATTGTCTAACTATGGAAATTTATATAGTAATTTAAAATCTGGTAAGTTATGAGTGGCATAAGCCTGCATAATAAAGCAATCATAAGCATTGACACATTGGCAGAATTCAGTGCAGTCTGCCTTTGCAAGGGAAAAATTTCCTACCACATGCTGAAAAGTTAGAGGGGACACCATCTAACAGTATTGGCTTTATTTTATTCACTTTCTGCACAGGTCTGGAAAAATTTATTTGGAATTTCAGCAAGATTAATGAAGAAAATAAAGGATAATATCCTTCTGGTTAGCATTTTGTTAAGTTTATTCAACAACCTTTTTTGAGCGCTAACTTTATAAAACAAGCCATTCTGCAAAGCAAAATAAAGGATCAGATGCTATTCTTGATGTCTGATAGAAGTCAGACCACTTGTATTTGGTTTTCATCATTACAACCTGAGTACAGATTTGCTACTTACTATCAATGTGACCCTATAAAATTAAACAAAAGTAACCTTTTGCTAGAGGTAGAAAGAGAAAAATAATCAAAATATTGATTACATTCTCCATTATATTAGCCCAATTTCTGAACAGTATATACCAAAAGAAACAAAACAAAACAAATCACCCACAAAAAACTGGTTTCTGTTGTAGGCAGCTCTGACATGGCTCACAATTCCCATCTCCTGGTATTCACACCCTTGTATAATCTCCCATTGCATGTGGGCTGAACCCAGTGATGTGCTTTCAAAGAACAGAGTACAGTAAAAATGATGCATGTCACTTTGTTGATTGTAAAAGACCACAGTTTCTCTCTTGCCAGTACTTTCTTACTGGCATTCTGTCCCTCCAAATACACATCCTCATCTTTCTCACTTTGATGCAACAAGACGCAAATGTTAGAGAGACCTGTACAACAAGAAACTGAAGCTCTCAGACTACCAGACTTTGGGGAACAAAATCCTGCCAAGAACCACTAGTGAATTTTGCCCTACTTGAACCTTGAGATCAACAGCTCTTACCAATGCTGTGATAGCCTTGTGAGAGAGATATGCGCCAACATCCTAATTTCTATCTGTGAGACACCTTGAAGCAGAGAACCTAATAAAGCCATGCTCTGATTCCTGACCCACAGAAATTGTGAGATAATAAAAATGAGATATTTTAAGCTGCTATGCTTAGGAGTAATTTGTTATCCAGCAGTAGGTAACTAATACAGTTTATCTCCCATATTGTTTCTCTGAATATGTATTTACTAATATGTAAAAGATGATAAATAATGTATAACCTACTGACCTCAGAGGTCTTTATAAAGTTTAAATATGATAATGTGTATAGAAAAATGTAGCAAACACTAAAGTACTCTACAAACAGCTAATTTTAAGGAATAAACAATCTTAACACAAGTGATTAGTGTCACAAAGCAAGTAGTTACTATTAACTCAACATTTAGGATATTCCAGGCACTTTCCAAGGTATTTTAGAAAGACATCTAACTGGCATTGCCATAGCATAATTGAAGAAACTGAGGTTCAGCAAAGTTTAGTGACTTACAAATGCTACGATGGGATGGATTTGGAATTCATCACCCAGATACGGTTCAAAAGTTCACGTCCTTTCCTCTAAAAATTCCTACCCGTTTTCCTATTATTGTTGTGGTGGTTTTCACAAAACAGAAAGTGAGGCTTTCCAAACATGAAATGTCTTATAATGAGTAATTCTGGTGCCCCACCTATATCTCCTTAATTGAGTAGGTGCACCAACCCTCTAGCTATTGAGTGCTGACTGCCAAAGGCTCCAGCTGTCCCCTTCTCCGAAGAAATCCTCTGCAGATGGGAGGTAGCCTGAAGCTCAGGACAGACCTACACAGGCTAGAAACATGAATGCCTCAAGTGGAGACCAACTGTGTACTGTCATTCTTGCTTCAAAGTCTCCTACAGGATGAAGTAGAAGCTAGTCTCCAGATAAGAACACCTCTTTGCTATGGTTTTATTCCTCTGTCCTCTCCTGCTCCCATCTCTGGCCTCTTCCTGAGAATACTTCCTCCCTCAATCTCCTTCACCCTCATTATCTCTGCCTCTGCCTCCAGGGAACTCAACTTAAGACAGTCCTTTGCCTATTTTTACTTTCTCTTTTACATATTTCCATCCCCAAATCCCACATACACTTACATGGCAATATATTTATTCAAACCTTCAGGTTATAATTACACAGGTTCTTGAGCTTAACAAAAGTTTGCACTGTAGTTTTGCCAACTCCCAAAAAGTTATTTTCCATGGGTCTATGATACAAAATTTGGATATACTGTTGATGTGTTCGTTGCATAGGGGAAAGTTTATGTTGTATTAACAGATATTTTACATATACATTTTAAACTTTATTCATTTATAAAATAATACAGTATAGTAGAAAAATCTGAAAATACAGGAAAATTATTTGACAAAATTATACACGTACCTTAACGAACCAAAAATAAAAAATTAGTCTAAGTTTAAGAAGTTCAAAAAATATTCTAGTCCAAACTGTTATTTTACTAGTCCAGAATATTAGTCTTGATGGAAATTTCTGTTATTTTATAAGTTGCTACCCTTAGAGTACAAAGCATCTTATAAATTCATTTTCCCACTATTATTAGAACTATTATTATTATAGTAGGACAATTCTAGTCTTTCTATAAGGAGTGCTTTTGGATAAGCAGAGGATTAAACTTCTATTTCCTTTATTTTGTGTTATTCTTTTTAACCCTCTAGGACAGATTCCTCAGAACACAGGCATATTGACATTCTTTAGTTATGGCTCAACATAAATACAAAATCAATACCTACTGACCTCACCTTAAACCCTACTCATTGAGGTAATTTATCATTTAATTATTATTGTATACTTTTATTAATATCACAGATAGGACATAATCATCAATAATTACAATCATACTCATAGTAACCCCACAAAATTGTAGGATTATGTATTTCAGATACCATGTAACCTAAAATTAACAATTTATATAGGGCTGAGAATCATACTCTTTAAAGCTCTATACAGCCTTTTTCTCCTCTATGCAGCCTTCACTTAAACAAAAACTGACAGGCAACGTCTTCCTCAAGAATGCTGGAATGTTACACAGCATTTAGCACATCTTCAATAAATATTAAAAAGCTTAGTTCGTTGATGCTTACAGTGTTTAATATGATGCATTTGGCCAAGTGCAGAGGTCACATACTATCTCTTTCTCTGTTTGGCTTTGGCACTGACTCCTGAGATTATTCTCAAAATGTGTCTCAAGTAGATGCTAATCTTTGTCACTAGGTCTGTTATCAAAATGCTTTACTTGATAGACAAGTCTATTTAAGTTATTTTTTTCTAGATTATATAAAATAATGAAAAAAGAGCATAAAAACATTTTGAGGGCAAGTCAGTCATTATCAGGTAAAGGAAGTCTTGTTCTAGACTATGGCTAGCTATCCTAACTATGGTAGTTATATGGCTATACCTCTATCTGGGTACGTTTCTATTTATTCTTCAGATGTTACTTAGGGTATTTTGATTGAATATATTAAAATATATCAAGACAGTTTTCATAAGTCCAATAAACATTTACTCATCTCTCAATATTTTTGCTTCATATATTAAAATCTATTTTATTTTTTTTAATTTTTTAATGTTTATTTCTGAGAGAGAGATAATGTTTATTTATTTTTTGCTCACAGAGTGTGAGTAGGGGAGGGGCAGAGAGAGAAGAGAGGGAGACACAGAATCAAAGCAGGTTCCAGGCTCTGAGCTATCAGCACAGAGCCTGATGTGGGGCTCAAATTCCCATGGTGAGATCATGACCTGAGCCGAAGTCAGACCCTTAACCGACTGAGACACCCAGGTGCCCCGACTTAAGTCTATTTTAGATGCAAGAATTATCACAATGCTTCATTCTGCCAATGATGAAGTTCATTTGGACATAAATTTGGCAAAAACATGCATGGTATTTGTTATATATAAGATGCTATTTTCATTCTGGCTGTGGTGTTCAAGTTCTTACCCACACTATGGGTAATACTATGTCTCACTGCAAACACTTTGGAAGGTTATATGCTCAGAAACCTTGTTAAGCTTTATTATTTTTAATTATTTATACTCTTGCTTTTATCCCAAAACATATTAGCATTTCAATGCAGACTTTGCTTTCCCACTTTTTAAAGATTATTTTAAGCTTTTCTCCCCACAAGGATGCATTTCCTTCCTCGAAAGGAAAAAAAAAAAAATCTCTAGCTAGGATAGAATACATTGATGGTAAACACCGTGTCATAGTAAAAAACAATTTTGGCTACTTGTTCCGTAAACAAATCGGATAAAGAAATAGGTATGCAATTATTCATCTATTCAACAAAAATGTATACCATGAAATTATGAGTGATATGAAAAATACTAATAGGTATACATACACCTTGGTTTCATTTACTGCAGCCATTAAATAACTTGAAAAGAATCATGGAATTTGAAAAATTCTCACTGCTTTATAAAAATACTAAGTGTGAAAAATAAATCAGTGACAGATCTCAATGAGTGGTAACTTATCTACAAGTACAGAAAATTTCCTAAGTACCATTTGGATTTCAAATGCTAGAAAATTCAAAATAAAATACATTACTATTTACAGTGAAAATATTTTCCTGATTAGAAGTGCTAGGACACCCCATCACACAGAAGAAAAGTCCATCTTTTCATATGAATGAAAATCATAATCCATAAACTCTTTGAGATAAAGATCAGAAATTTGATTTTAGAAATGGGGAATCAGGACCCTATAAGCTAAGTAATTTGCTTAGATCTGCAAGTCAGTGATTGAAACAAAGCATCCCACTACCAGTTAGTCTCATTCTTAATGGCATATAGTCAGTAGTCATTAAAATAAGGATGAAATAAGCATGGCCTCTGGTAATCCAATCACATTTTGGTTCACATCAAATGTCTCAAAAGAACTAATGCTTTATATCTTAAGTATTCTAATATCACTTCACACAATCTACCTATACATAATTTAGTTTTTATACACTTGCACCTGATTCAAACAAGAATTTCTGAGTAATAAGTCTCTATTTCTTATTTTAAAATGTGTCTGTTTTGTTTGCACTAGCTATGTAATTAGGAAAAATGGTGTCTTTGTGAAGACATTACTTTCAACATTTCATGAACTAAAGAAACTTAAAAAAAAAGAACACGTGTGCATGCATATGTTTTATCTTTGTTGAAATTAGCAGTTTTAGTACTGAGGCTGCATTATGTGACTTGAAAACAAGGCCCTCTGAACAGGATATAAGTTCAACTTTAATATAAAAATAAGTATATGCTGCAAATACAAAATTTACATTTATAGTGACAAATTCTGGTCAAGCTATAATAGCTGAAAAACCATGATTTTCTTTAGGATCCCAACTTTCCTACAGTATGATGGAAGGACAATATAGACCATGATATTCTGACTTTAAATTGTATATATATGCACATATGTACAATTCTGGTCGCCAGTTCTAATGTGTGAGGGGAATTTCCCCACACTACCAAGCAATTTTGGGTTTCAAAATTACTAGCCTGGCATCCTACAAATCAATTCAATTCTGTCACTATCTACCTACCTAAGACAGCATCAGATCCCACCGGTTAAGGGTTCAGACCTACACAAGTGTATTCCACCAACATCAGAGACCAATCTCAAGTCCAACTTGTTGCCTGTGCTTTCTGATCAACTGGTTATAGATCAGAGATTTCAACCAGCTCTCCTTGTGTTTAATTTGCCTGAGTGGCTCACCCAAAACTCAGAGAAACAATTTCTAGATTACCAGTTTATTATAAGACAGAAGTCAGAACAACCAGATAGAAGAGATGCCTAAGGCAAAGTACAGCGTCCATGTTCAAGTACACCGCTCTCCCCACATCTACACATGTTCATCAACCCAGAAGCTCTCAGAACCCCGTCCTTTGAGTTTTCATGGAAGACTCATTACATAAGCATGACGGATTAAATCACTGATTATTGGTAACTGATTCAAATTCCAGTCCTTCTCCCCTCCCCAGAGGTGGTAGGGGTGACTGTGGGGGAGGACTGCAAGTTCTAACCTTCTTATTGCTGTTGTTTACCTTGGCAACCAACCACCATCCTTAGGTTACCTAGGCACTTTTCAAAAGTCATCTCCTCAACCTAACAAAAGACATCATTATTGCTCTCATCACTTAGGAAATCCCAATGGTTTTAGGAGCTCTGTTGGAGATACACATTTTTTTATTATAAATCACAATATCACAATATGTGTATATATATTTATGTTTTTTTTTTACTAAAATGTATATTTATTTTATTTTATTTTTTTTTATTTTTATTTTTATTTTTTAATATATGAAATTTACTGTCAAATTGGTTTCCATACAACACCCAGTGCTCATCCCAAAAGGTGCCCTCCTCAATACCCATCACCCACCCTGCCCTCCCTCCCACCCCCCATCAACCCTCAGTTTGTTCTCAGTTTTTAACAGTCTCTTATGCTTTGGCTCTCTCCCACTCTAACCTCTTTTTTTTTTTTTTTTTTTTTCCCCTCCCCCATGGGTTTCTGTTATGTTTCTCAGGATCCACATAAGAGTGAAACCATATGGTATCTGTCTTTCTCTGTATGGCTTATTTCACTTAGCATCACACTCTCCAGTTCCATCCATGTTGCTACAAAAGGCCATATTTCATTTTTTCTCATTGCCACATAGTATTCCATTGTGTATATAAACCACAATTTCTTTATCCATTCATCAGTTGATGGACATTTAGGCTCTTTCCATAATTTGGCTATTGTTGAGAGTGCCGCTATAAACATTGGGGTACAGGTGCCCCTATGCATCAGTACTCCTGTATCCCTTGGATAAATTCCTAGCAGTGCTATTGCTGGGTCATAGGGTAGGTCTATTTTTAATTTTCTGAGGAACCTCCACACTGCTTTCCAGAGCGGCTGCACCAATTTGCATTCCCACCAACAGTGCAATAGGGTTCCTGTTTCTCCACATCCTCTCCAGCATCTATAGTCTCCTGATTTCTTCATTTTGGCCACTCTGACTGGCGTGAGGTGGTATCTGAGTGTGGTTTTGATTTGTATTTCCCTGATGAGGAGCGACGTTGAACATCTTTTCATGTGCCTGTTGGCCATCCGGATGTCTTCTTTAGAGAAGTGTCTATTCATGTTTTCTGCCCATTTCTTCACTGGGTTATTTGTTTTTCGGGTGTGGAGTTTGATGAGCTCTTTATAGATTTTGGATACTAGCCCTTTGTCCGATGTGTCATTTGCAAATATCTTTTCCCATTCCGTTGGTTGCCTTTTAGTTTTGTTGGTTGTTTCCTTTGCTGTGCAGAAGCTTTTTATCTTCATAAGGTCCCAGTAATTCACTTTTGCTTTTAATTCCCTTGCCTTTGGGGATGTGCCGAGTAAGAGATTGCTACGGCTGAGGTCAGAGAGGTCTTTTCCTGCTTTCTCCTCTAGGGTTTTGATGGTTTCCTGTCTCACATTCAGGTCCTTTATCCATTTTGAGTTTATTTTTGTGAATGGTGTGAGAAAGTGGTCTAGTTTCAACCTTCTGCATGTTGCTGTCCAGTTCTCCCAGCACCATTTGTTAAAGAGACTGTCTTTTTTCCATTGGATGTTCTTTCCTGCTTTGTCAAAGATGAGTTGGCCATACATTTGTGGGTCTAGTTCTGGGGTTTCTATTCTATTCCATTGGTCTATGTGTCTGTTTTTGTGCCAATACCATGCTGTCTTGATGATGACAGCTTTGTAGTAGAGGCTAAAGTCTGGGATTGTGATGCCTCCTGCTTTGGTCTTCTTCTTCAAAATTACTTTGGCTATTCGGGGCCTTTTGTGGTTCCATATGAATTTTAGGATTGCTTGTTCTAGTTTCGAGAAGAATGCTGGTGCAATTTTGATTGGGATTGCATTGAATGTGTAGATAGCTTTGGGTAGTATTGACATTTTGACAATATTTATTCTTCCAATCCATGAGCAGGGAATGTCTTTCCATTTCTTTATATCTTCTTCAATTACCTGCATAAGCTTTCTATAGTTTTCAGCATACAGATCTTTTACATCTTTGGTTAGATTTATTCCTAGGTATTTTATGCTTCTTGGTGCAATTGTGAATGGGATCAGTTTCTTCATTTGTCTTTCTGTTGCTTCATTGTTAGTGTATAAGAATGCAACTGATTTCTGCACATTGATTTTGTATCCTGCAACTTTGCTGAATTCATGTATCAGTTCTAGCAGACTTTTGGTGGAGTCTATCGGATTTTCCATGTATAATATCATGTCATCTGCAAAAAGCGAGAGCTTGACTTCATCTTTGCCAATTTGGATGCCTTTGATTTCCTTTTGTTGTCTGATTGCTGATGCTAGAACTTCCAGCACTATATTGAACAACAGCGGTGACAGTGGGCATCCCTGTCGTGTTCCTGATCTCAGGGAAAAAGCTCTCAGTTTTTCCCTGTTGAGGATGATGTTAGCTGTGGGCTTTTCATAAATGGCCTTTATGATCTTTAAGTATGTTCCTTCTATCCCGACTTTCTCAAGGGTTTTTATTAAGAAAGGGTGCTGGATTTTGTCAAAGGCCTTTTCTGCATCAATTGACAGGATCATATGGTTCTTCTCTTTTTTTTTGTTAATGTGATGTATCACGTTGATCGATTTGCGAATGTTGAACCAGCCCTGCATCCCAGGAATGAATCCCACTTGATCATGGTGAATAATTCTTTTTATATGCTGTTGAATTCGATTTGCTAGTATCTTATTAAGAATTTTTGCATCCATATTCATCAGGGTATATTGGCCTGTAGTTCTCTTTTTTTACTGGGTCTCTGTCTGGTTTAGGAATCAAAGTAATACTGGCTTCATAGAATGAGTCTGGAAGTTTTCCTTCCCTTTCTATTTCTTGGAATAGCTTGAGAAGGATAGGTATTATCTCTGCTTTAAATGTCTGGTAGAACTCCCCTGGGAAGCCATCTGGTCCTGGACTCTTATTTGTTGGGAGATTTTTGATAACCGATTCAATTTCTTCGCTGGTTATGGGTCTGTTCAAGCTTTCTATTTCCTCCTGATTGAGTTTTGGAAGAGTGTGGGTGTTTAGAAATTTGTCCATTTCTTCCAGGTTGTCCAATTTGCTGGCATATAATTTTTCATAGTATTCCCTGATAATTGTTTGTATCTCTGAGGGATTGGTTGTAATCATTCCATTTTCATTCATGATTTTATCTATTTGGGTCATCTCCCTTTTCTTTTTGAGAAGCCTGGCTAGAGGTTTGTCAATTTTGTTTATTTTTTCAAAAAACCAACTCTTGGTTTCGTTGATCTGCTCTACAGTTTTTTTAGATTCTATATTGTTTATTTCTGCTCTGATCTTTATTATTTCTCTTCTTCTGCTGGGTTTAGGCTGCCTTTGCTGTTCTGCTTCTATTTCCTTTAGGTGTGCTGTTAGATTTTGTATTTGGGATTTTTCTTGTTTCTTGAGATAGGCCTGGATTGCAATGTATTTTCCTCTCAGGACTGCCTTCGCTGCATCCCAAAGCGTTTGGATTGTTGTATTTTCATTTTCGTTTGTTTCCATATATATTTTAATTTCTTCTCTAATTGCCTGGTTGACCCACTCATTCGTTAGTAGGGTGTTCTTTAACCTCCATGCTTTTGGAGGTTTTCCAGACTTTTTCCTGTGGTTGATTTCAAGCTTCATAGCATTGTGGTCTGAAAGTATGCATGGTATAATTTCAATTCTTGTAAACTTATGAAGGGCTGTTTTGTGACCCAGTATATGATCTATCTTGGAGAATGTTCCATGTGCACTCGAGAAGAAAGTATATTCTGTTGCTTTGGGGTGCAGAGTTCTAAATATATCTGTCAAGTCCATCTGATCCAATGTATCATTCAGGGCCCTTGTTTCTTTATTGACTGTGTGTCTAGATGATCTATCCATTTCTGTAAGTGGGGTGTTAAAGTCCCCTGCAATGACCACATTCTTATCAATAAGGTTGCTTATGTTTATGAGTAATTGTTTTATATATCTGGGGGCTCGGGTATTTGGCGCATAGACATTTATAATAGTTAGCTCTTCCTGGTGGATAGACCCTGTGATTATTATATAATGCCCTTCTTCATCTCTTGTTACAGCCTTTAATTTAAAGTCTAGTTTGTCTGATATAAGTATGGCTACTCCAGCTTTCTTTTGGCTTCCAGGAGCATGATAAATAGTTCTCCATCCCCTCACTCTCAATCTAAAGGTGTCCTCAGATCTAAAATGAGTCTCTTGTAGACAGCAAATAGATGGGTCTTGTTTTTTTTATCCATTCTGATACCCTATGTCTTTTAGTTGGCGCATTTAATCCATTACATTCAGTGTTATTATAGAAAGATATGGGTTTAGAGTCATTGTGATGTCTGTATGTTTTATGCTTGTAGTGATGTCTCTGGTACTTTGTCTCACAGGATCCCCCTTAGGATCTCTTGTAGGGCTGGTTTCGTGGTGACAAATTCCTTCAGTTTTTGTTTGTTTGGGAAGACCTTTATCTCTCCTTCTATTCTAAATGACAGACTTGCTGGATAAAGGATTCTCGGCTGCATATTTTTTCTGTTTAGCACACTGTAGATATCGTGCCAAGCCTTTCTGGCCTGCCAAGTTTCAAAGGAGAGATCAGTCACGAGTCTTATAGGTCTCCCTTTATATGTGAGGGCACGTTTATCCCTTGCTGCTTTCAGAATTCTCTCTGTATCCTTGTATTTTGCCAGTTTCACTATGATATGTCGTGCAGAAGATCGATTCAAGTTACGTCTGAAGGGACTTCTCTGTGCCTCTTGGATTTCAATGCCTTTTTCCTTCCCCAGTTCAGGGAAGTTCTCAGCTATAATTTGTTCAAGTACCCCTTCAGCACCTTTCCCTCTCTCTTCCTCCTCTGGGATACCAATTATGCGTATATTATTTTTTTTTAGTGTATCACTTAGTTCTCTAATTTTCCCCTCATACTCCTGGATTTTTTTATCTCTCTTTCTTTCAGCTTCCTCTTTCTCCATAACTTTATCTTCTAGTTCACCTATTCTCTCCTCTGCCTCTTCAAGCCGAGCCATCGTGGTTTCCATTTTGTTTTGCATTTCGTTTAAAGCGTTTTTCAACTCCTCGTGACTGTTCCTTAGTCCCTCGATCTTTGTGGCAAGAGATTCTCTGCTGTCCTGTATACTGTTTTCAAGCCCAGCGATTAGTTTTATGACTATTATTCTAAATTCACTTTCTGTTATATTATTTAAATCCTTTTTGATCAGTTCATTAGCTGTTGTTATTTCCTGGAGATTCTTCTGAGGGGAATTCTTCCGTTTGGTCATTTTGGAGAGTCCCTTGCGTGCTGAGGACCTGCAGTGCACTTCCCCTGTGCTGTGGTGTATAACTGGAGTTAGTGGGCGGGGCCGCAGTCCGACCCGATGTCTGCCCCCAGCCCACTGCTGGGGCCACAGTCAGACTGGTGTGTGCCTTCTCTTCCCCTCTCCTAGGGGCGGGA
Source organism: Panthera tigris (assembly GCF_018350195.1). Lineage (NCBI taxonomy): Eukaryota > Metazoa > Chordata > Mammalia > Carnivora > Felidae > Panthera > Panthera tigris. The sequence goes on along the minus strand of NC_056668.1, from coordinate 38,557,021 downwards.
TTCACTGTGGGGTGGCGTGTCCCGTCTGGGCTACTTGCACACTGCCAGGCTTGTGTTGCTGGGGATCTGGCGTGTTAGCTGGGGTAGGTAGGCAAGGTGCACGGGGGGTGGAGGGGCAGGCTTAGCTCGCTTCTCCTTAGGTGATCGACTTCAGGAGGAGCCCTGTGGCAGCGGAGGGAGTCAGATCCGCTGCCGGAGGTTTGGCTCCGCAGAAGCACAGAGTTGGGTGTTTGCGCAGAGCGAGCAAGTTCCCTGGCAGGAACTGGTTCCCTTTGGGATTTTGGCTGGGGGATGGGCGGGGGAGATGGCGCTGGCGCCTTTGTTCCCCGCCAAGCTGAGCTCTGCCGTCCGGGGGCTCAGCAGCTCTCCCTCCCTTTGTCCTCCAGCCTTCCCGCTTTCCGCGCAGAGCTGTTAACTTATGACCTCCCAGACGCTAAGTCGCGCTTGCTGTCGGAACACAGTCCGTCCGGCCCCTCCGCTTTTGCCAGCCCGACTCGGGGGCTCTGCTTGGCCGGCGAGCCGCCCCTCAGCCCCGGCTCCCTCCCGCCAGTCCGTGGAGCGCGCACCGCTTCGCCGCCCTTCCTACCCTCTTCCGTGGGCCTCTAGTCTGCGCTTGACTCCGGAGACTCCCTTCTGCTAATCCTCTGGCGGTTTTCTGGGTTCTTTAGGCAGGTGTAGGTGGAATCTAAGTGATCGGCAGGACGCGCTGTGAGCCCCGCGTCCTCCTACGCCGCCATCTTCCGGAACCCCCCCTATATTTATGTTTTTTTAAGTGTATTTATTTTGAGAGAGAGGGAGAGAAAGTACAAATAGGGGAGCAACAGAGAAAGAGGAAATGAGAGGAACCCAAGCAGCACAGCCCAGACCCCAATTTGGGGCTCAAACTCATGAACCATGAGATTATGACCTGAGCCAAAATCCAGAGTCAGATGCTTAACAAACTGAACCATGCAGGTGCCCCTGTATGTGTTTATAGTATGAATATTCATAGCTATGAACAATTAAGGTATGAAGTACAATATACACTCATGTACTTACTACCCAGATATATGATAAAACATTACCTGTATACTTACACATCTTCTTTGTTCATCCCCGTCCTGCATCATACACATAACCATAATATTGAAGAATTTACCATTCTATGCCATATTACCCCCAAAATGGCCACACATTTCCCCATTCCTATACATCATACTCTTGCAATGTGACTTTTAATTCTACTCACGTAAAAGTACAATCTGGACTTTGCTAGATCAGGGTTTTTTTAGCCACACTGACTGTGATAGTGAATTTTCTAGGTCATATTGGCACAGGCATGGTGCTCAGATATGTGGTCAAACATTATTCTACATGTTTCCATGCGAATGTTTTTTGTGAGGAGATTAATCTTTAAATCAGTGGGTTTTGAATAAGCAGACTGTCCTCCATAATGTAGGTGGCCTCATTCAATCAGTTGAAAATCTGAATAGAACAAAAGACTGCCCTCCCCCTGAGCAAGAGAGAATTCTGCAGCAGAGAGCCTTCAGGCCTGAACTGCAACATGGGGCTTCCTCTGGGTTCTCCAGTCTGTGGCCCAACTCAGCAGATTTGGACTTCTCAGTCTCTATAATTGCATAAGCCAATTTCTTAATATACATCTCCTTCTATAGACAGACACTATTGGTTCAATTTCTATAGAGCACCCTAAGTAGCACATTGTCATTTTAAAAGCTTGAAGCACACAGGGGTGCCTACGTGGCTCAGTTGGTTGAATATCTGACTCTTGATTTCAGCTCAAGTCATGATCTCATAGTTTACGAGTTTGAGCCCCATGTGGGGCTCTGCACTGACAGCATTGAACCTGCTTGGGATTCTCTCTTCCTCCCTCTCTCTGCCCTCCCCCGCTCACACTCTTTCTCCCAAAATAAACATTTTAAAAACTATTCAAAAAAAATAACATGAAGCACACAGAGGCTTACGAAATCATTTCATGATAAGGCCTGACCTCGCTTTGTGCAAATGGTCCTTCTTGAAACGTTGTGACCACTACCATGTGAATAAACCTGGGCTACCTGGCTGGCTGAGGAGTGGCACGGTTAATTCCATCATTCATGTCAATAGCCAACCTACTAACAGTCGTGGAAGGAGAAACTCAACTACCAGCTCCCTATAAATGCATGATCAAGCCCAACCAATGGCACGTAGAGGTGGGATGAGCCATCCCAAAGAGCCCCAGTCAAATTCCCAACTCACAAAACTTTTTAAATTATTTTTAATGAAGTATAAACAATATAAAGCATTGTACTTTAAGTGTACAAAATGATTCAATAATACTATTTTTGCTCAGTTCTCACCACAGTAAGTATCATCATATGATCTGTCACCATTCTTACAATCTTATTGACAATATTCTCTATGCTGTACTTTTTATCTGTGACTTATATACCTTTTAATTGGACCTCGCAACCCCCTTTATTGATTTCACCCAACCTCCACCCACTTCCTCTCTAGAAACCATCTATTTGCTTTTCATATTTAAATGTCTGCTTTTTTACCTTTGTTCACTTGTTTTGCTTTTAAAAATTCTATATATGAGTAAAATCATATGGTATTTGTCATTCCCTAATCTCTCCCCCCACCATAAGAGTTATGACAAGTATAATCTATCTGAAAATAAAAATTTGAACCTCATTATGATGCTTGCTCTATGTTGTAGTATTTAATGTTCATCAACTTCCTTCTAATTTAGTTACAAACTTACAGATGAATACTAAATTTTATTTAATGCCTTTATTACACATATGGAAAGGATCACCACTTTTTGTTCATTTAATGTATTAACATGGTTAAGTACTTAAATCAGTCTGGCACTAGCAGGGATAAACCCAACTTGGTCATACTATTTTGTCATTATTTATTTGTTTTTTATTTATTATTTTGGAGAGAATGTGTGAGGGAGTGAGGAGGAAAGAGTTAGGGAGAGGGGGAGGGAGAGAGAGAATAATCTCAAGCAGTCTCCACACCCAGAGCACAGCTCAGTGTGGGACTTGATCTGAACAACGACGAGATCATGACCTAAGCCAAAAAAAATCAAGACGTGGATGCTCAACTAACTGAGCCATCCAGGTACCCCTTATTTTGTCATTTTAATCCATGGTCTATTTTTATTTGCATTATTACAAATGTGTTTCCATACCTACTCCAGGAGATTAACCTGAAATATTTCTGCTTCATATTCTCTTTGTCGTTTTGATATTAAGCTTATGTTGGCCACAAAACTTGGGAGAGTTCCTTTTTCTCCATTATTTAGAAAAATCATATTAAGTTTAAAATTAGATCTACCACGTTTTGTCTGGGTCTGGTATTATTTTAAAATATTTTGGGGAAAAATATTTTACCTACCAGTTCAATAGTTTAATGGTTATATTTCTATTGAGATTTTCTATTCTTTGAGGAAAGGGTGAGTAGATTTTAAGAAATAATTTAATCTAAATTTAAAATTTAAACTATTATTTTTAATAATTACTAACTGCATAATCTCTATTAAATACAAATATGCATATATTTATGTCAACCTCTCAATCTTATTTCTGACATTTCTCTCTTTTTATAAAATATTCTCAAGGTTTTCGATTGTATTAGTTTCAGAACCAACTTTAGCTTTGTAGGGTTTTTTTTTGTTTGTAATATATACTTTTATTTCTCATTAACTTTCATATTTATTCATGCATATGTAAGATAGCAGTTAGGATTATTTTATGACTCTACTTGTAATTATTTAATTCAATGTTTAGCTCGCTAATTGTCACTTTTTTTCTCATCTTTTCTAACATTAGCATAAAATTGTAATAGGTGATATTTCCATTGTTATTCATTTTAGAGAATTTTTTAAACAAATTTCATAGTTCTTTAAGTGGTTCATTCAATAGGTTTTCTAAATTTCAAAGAATCTGGATTAATCATTTAAAAATATTTCCCTTATGAACACTTATTACAGTTTTGGTTTTATAGATTGAATATTTTTTATTTCCACATTTGTGCCTAATTGTATTCCCTAATAGTTTTCTTTACATGCTCAGCATAACTATCTCAGTTTGAAAGAAAATTAATTTCAACTTACATGGTATTGCTGATTTCCTCCATTATAAAAGTCTAGTTCCATATTTCATTCATGATTTTGTAAGTATTTGATGGATACATACATGTTAAAAATTGTACATATTTCTTAGGAAATATTTTTTGCTTAATGTTTTCTTAAAGTCTAATTTATAATAGTTATATAGGCCTTCTTTTAATATCCCTATGAAGTACAGTCTACCATTTCTTCCCTTTCAAGATTTCCAAGACCCTGGTTTTGTGTTTTGTAAATAGTACAGTTTCATTGCACGTTTGTGTGTTCTCACCTAGTCTACCATTTTTTTACTTTTTACTGAAGGTACTATTCCATTTACATAGATTACAGTTGCTATATTTGTGATTATTTCCATTACCTTATCTTGTATTTATTTTACCCATGTCATTAGTCCCTTTTATCTCCTTTTGTGTGTCATTTTACCTTCTCTTGTTATTCCAATTTTTACAATCCGTTTGGAAAACTGATACTTCAGTTTTCTTTTAGCAGTTCCAATAAATATTAACATGCATTCAAAAAAAAGTCTGAAATCATAATTCTTGTGTTAATACTACAGGGACTGAAACACATGTTAATTTTGACTTCTCATAGACTTTTTAGTACCAAAAATTACTATTACCTACCTATACACTATTTCTTGATAAGACCAACTCATCAAATCATGCTAAATGGACCTCAGGATGCTCCCATCCTGCAAGGCCCGTCAGTTGCTGTGACAGAAATAAACATGTAATCCAGGTAGGGGTTTGCCTTTACTGCATAGAAGGCCTCAGTATTGTTTTACAGCAGCTTATAGCATGTTTGTTCCAATGTTCTAGAACCCCACAGAACATCAAAGAGACCAGGGACACACTTCACAGCAAAAGGAAGTCTTGGAGAAGGCCCATGAACACAGGTTCCATCACATCACACACTGTACCACACCGAAGCTGTACAGAAATGGATAGGGTAGTGAACTGTCCTATTGACAACACAGCTATAGAGTCAGCATAAAGACAGCATAAGGGGTACTCTTCTCTAGGATGCTGTATACTCATGGACTCAAAGTCCTTTAGGTGGCACTATGTTCCCAATAGGAAGACCACATGGGTCAGGAATCCAAGCAGTGAAGCAGGAGTTGCTGCACTTAGCACTCCCAGTATTTCCCTATGGGACTTTAAGCCTCAGGTTCTCACAACTCTGGGCTCAGGGGTCAAAGGCCCTGGTCCTCCAGAGGGACACAGCAAGTAACCATTACAATAAAGCCATTGTTGCTGTGTAGGCATTTTTGGTTTTCAGAGACCAAGAGACAAAGAGGATAACTTCTGCAGACTGGTTGACCTTGATTACCAGCCAAAGACAGGGCTGCTCTTATACAATAAAAGTGGGAAGAGTATGTAGGAGCAGTTTTTGGTTCTCTTGACTACTGTGACTCTGAATAACAGGCAGAGCAAACCAGCCTGAGAAAGGCATGGTGACCAGGAGTCTGTATCAGTCGAGAGAAGAGCTCAAATCAGCGAGTAAGGCACTGAGCCATGCAGAGGCCATAGCTGAGAGGACGAGAAGTCTAGAATGCAAAGTGGGGAAGGACTCAAGACAATCACCCGTCAAGCCCAAACCAGCTGCAGCAGTGAGGACTAACTACTCTGTCCCATCTGGGCAGCACATGGAGTGGGTTGTGACAAAGAGATGTGACTCCCAGATCCTCATTCAAGTAAGGATCTTCTATCCAACTGTAAAAAGTCTAGCCAGAAAACTACTGTCAGCTGTTAAGTATTTTAAGGTTTGCCTTAGTTTCAGAGGTAGCCGAAGGTCATGTACTTCCCCAGGCAGCACACATTTGGTGAAGAGTATCATCAAGGCGGAAAGGTCAAATAACTGACAGAAAATACTTGTTCCCAATCTTCCCACCAGTTTTACTGAGTTTTATTGGGCTTGTATTACAATTTGACTTCTTCCTCTGGCTAATCCTTCTCCCCTCCTGAGAGCTGCACTCTAGTAAACTCTTACACCCCAAACTCCATATAAACATTTGTTTTCAGAGATGGTAACACTCCAGGTACTTGTTTCATTGTCCTCAGAAATAAAGAACAGTTTTAGGGTGGTCAGTATTCACATGTGTCTCATGCTGTAGACAGGTTTATTGAGCAAATAAACCAAGATAGTTAAGTTTGGAAAAAACTGAATTGCTCTGTGAAAGGTCTTTATTTTCCTTTAAGACTGGATATTTTTTAAAAAATCATGCTAATGCACGTGCCTAGTAGTATTCCCTGCCCTTCATTGCTCTTTGCTTGAGCAATCCTCTGAATGCATACCCCCAGCCCGCAGACATTCCTGAGCATTTGCATTAAATAGCTTAACATTTGACAGTCACCACCTAATTTAGTGTTATACTGAGAACATTCTAATAATTTTAACTGAGCATTAACAGCTAAAAATTATACAGTCAGACCAGTGTGGGAAGGTGAATAATTTTAAGATTACTTTTTTTTTTTAATATTTATTTTTGAGAGAGGGACAGTGTGAATAGGGGAGGAGCAGAGAGAGGGACAGACAGAATCCAAAGTAGGCTCCAAGCTCTGAGCTGTCAGCACACAGCCCGATGCGGGGCTCAAACTCACCACAAGATCATGACCTGACCCGAAGTCGGTCGTTTAACCAACTGAACCACCCAGGTGCCCCAAAGATTATTTTTTTAATACCTTAGCAACATCCATCCTTTGCACCACAAAACTAAAATGGAAGTAATAACAAACAAAATGTTTTAACCTACAGTTCTACTCCTTTTCCTTTGATGGATAGCTAATATTTTGATGCAGTATCTTGATTCCTTGTATAGAAGTACTAACTTAGAAATTGAGATGAAACTGATGGCATATGGCACATAATTTAACAGGAACTGCTAGAAACCTTTCAGACCTCCACTTATTCTTAAATGTGGATTTATAAATTCATACATGGGCTAGGATATAGTTCTCTCTAATAATCAATAATCCTAAGCAAATCATATAGACTAAAATGGTCTTTTTCCTTTTGTCAAAAAGATAATTTGTCAGTTACCCCATGTATCTTCAGAAGATGTTTGTCAGTATTTATTAGGATTGTTCATGCAGCTCCATAAATACAACATTCATTTGGTACTCTTTTGCTTGCTCCATACAGCTCAAGCAGGGAAACTATTGCCTGGAAATTGTCTTATTTCCTAATATTTTTCACAAGGAAATTGTTTGTGTGTCATTCATCAGTTTTATGGCTTTTTCTCCCTGTTTTTAGAAAGCAGAAGCATGCTCAGTATTCAGTCACACACAGAGCAGACTCATTACAGGATTGTCAATGAGCAATTTACCAAGCAGAAAGTCAAATTAGCTTTACTGGAAAGTTGACTGTGGTGTGCTACCCTCAGTGAAAGTAGCAAGTAAAATTTTACCCACAACTGGTTACATAGGGGTAATTAAAACCATTAATCTTTTCATTGATCTTTGACTGTTGCCTACTATATTTAGCAGCGAAGATTCATGAGCTACTGGAGTGTGTCCATTGTTACAGATCTCCATCGATAGATATCCCCTAAAGAGGGCTCCAGGGTAAAAGAGCATTTATCTGATTTATGCCTATTATGTGGTTCATTCAGACCTGAAACAAATAATGGTTATGCTTTATTAAGAAGCAATATTTGCAAACTCTAAGTCTCATGAAAATTTTAACTTCTTTCATGTACAGAAAAGTAACACACGGTAAATGCCTTTTGAGTCATACCTGTTCCATTTATTTTTATATTTAAAGGGGATATGGTTCTACTTGTTAACATCCTAAAATGCTATAGGGCATTGTATAATTTTTATACTTAGGTGCTCTTTTAAAAAGTAAATGTTTGACCTTATAGCCCAGAATTATGTCTCTAAAGAGGTAATATTCTATCACTAAAACATGGTTGGTTCACAGAGCACTGATACAGTTAGTTTTAACAGATGTTTAGGTGCTATTATAATCTTTCCTATCCATTTGGCTGTCATAAAAGATAGACCCATGTGTCCAACTTAGGCCATTATTTCTACAGGGCCTTTGCTCTTCTATACTAGGAACTATTAGGAATTACGACTGGATAATCAACTAGTGACCTTCATCAATTAGAGAATTTTTATAGTTAGGTAGGTCATAACCACTCTCAGTGTTTACGGAAGAAAGTAAAGCAGAAGATTCAGAGATTTCATTCTGGGTGCCAATAAGGCGAAATCAATATGAGCCTAAGGATTGGGTATATTGACAGCTGCAGTATTGGAAACACAATGGTGAGAACTCCTGCCCAGTAAATAATGTCTACATAATTTCCACACTCACATGAAACTACTCAGTTCCAATACATATAAATTACTCAGTCATTATAAATTTACTGATGGAAAAATATAGACATATAATCTGTACAATGAACAATTGTCACTTAAACATTATCATTACCAGTGCCTACACACTCTTTGTGTTTGGGAAGAAAGCACTCTCTGTGTTCTCACCTTGGTCAGAGTCAAGAACCCTATTCTTTCACCTGAATAGTTAGAAGGGAGGCAAGTAGGCCTTGCAAAAAAGAACTAGCCTGAGACACTAAATCTTGCAAAAGAGATGTTCCCAGGGGATTGGAACTAGAGGCTAATGTCAGAGTGCTGCAGGAGGTTAGTGTCCAGGAACAGGTTTACCAATGGTGACAGCCTGATATCCTGCTCCATCACCTTGGCTTGCTCTCAAGGTCTTAGTCTCATTCAATTATTTTCAGTTTTCTAAGCTGGATTCTCCAGATTTCTCATCCTTTATGCTAGTCATTCAATAGCCTTGCAATAATTTATTTTCTTCTGAAGTTTACCAGAGCCCACCTTTGTTCTTTTAAATCAATCATAATGGATACACTGTGTTTCTAGGTATACATGCAACCATGTATGTATAGAATATCCTAACCCAATTTGCTTGATGGAGTCTTCTGGCTAATGACTTAGTCATCCATAAGATTTTATCCTTCTCTGATGGCATGTTAGTATCACTCAGTTTATCCATTTATAGACGTCAAACTTCAAATCTCAAAAATGATAAATCTGGATTAATTTCTGGTAAATATTTTAATTTGGAGGGCTCAAACCCTCAAAGTTTTTGTGAGATACTAACAAACTCAAAATTTACTAACATGATTTTTAATTGTCAAGAAGAGTTTAATAAATGTTACAAATTTAGTAAGTAGGTAAATGAATATGTACTTATTTCTTCTCCATTTATAGAAGTAACCAAGTCCTAAATAGTCCTTTTTTTTTGCTTCCATTATGCCTAATATTAGCTTATTTTCAAATTATCTTTTACTACCTAATCACCTTCTACCCAGGTGACTGAATTCACTCCATCATTAACTATTTATTAAGCACTAATTATGTAACGCCAGGCATTTGTTAATGAAACACATATGAATTCTGCCTTTTCCCAGCTTACTCCTCTATGGGAGATAGACAAATAGAAAAAAAAAATAAGGTCACCTAACAAATACAGGTGTGAGACACAGGTTATGAAGACAACACACTGCATGCAGAGAGGGAGGATAACTGAGTATCAATTAAAGAAAATAATAAGGAAAGGCCTCTCAAAGACTGGGACTTTAAGAAGGTATCCAGGAGTATGTAAAGAAATTAGCTATGAGTAGTATGAGAATAGGTATGTATTTATGTATGTATGTATGTATGTATGTATGTATGTATGTATATTTTATATGATCTGTATCTGTGTTGGAGAGAGAAGTAGAATGTGTGATAATTTTTGTAGTACTGAGCTTGGAATATATTAAAAGCTGACAGGAAATCCATGTGGCTGAATTGTTGTAGGCAATGGAGAGAGGATATTGAAGTGGGCAGACATTTCATGTAATAATTTGCTGCTGTCCATGGTAGACTTTATCCTGAAGAGAGTGGGAGACAGTTGAAGGGTTTAAGTCTAAGAAGTGACATATTTTAATATTTTTTTATTAAGCTGGCTAATATGTGGAAAATAAATTGAAGCTGTTAAACCTGGATTCAGGAAGAGCATCCTCAGATGTAAATGAGGATGCTCCTTAGGCTAGCGTGGTGGCAGGGGAGCGCTAGAGAGCAGTAGACTACTTTTAAGATACGAAATACAGGACTCAAATCGACAATCTGGAGTTAAAGTAAGGGAAAAAAAAACATCAAGGTGACTTCATGTCTGAAATACATAGTGATTTTAAAAGCTTTGAATAAAATTCACTTAGTTCAGCTCTGATTCTGTAGCTTTTTCTCCTCTCCTCCCTCCACCTTCTGTTTGTCTACAGAGTAAGAAGTTTAGAAGACTCCTGAAAATGAAGAAATCAGATATCCCAAAAACCTCTCAATATAAGGGACAAAAAAGTCTGAATAAAACAGAATATTAAACACATAACTCAGATTGCAGTAATTTAAGATAATTCAAAAGAAGAAATAATCATTTTACTTGCATTTTTGTTCAAGATACTACCGACTCTCATCTGAAGGCCTGCTTTCCCTGTGGTCCAGTCAAACAGTGCTGGATCTTCTCCCCATAACTCTGCACCTCTGGGAGTGAAGATAACACAGTTCTCCATGATGGCCCTTAGTAGACTTCAGAACGTTCCTTCTTTTTCTTTAACAACAAATTCAACTTTCAATCTTACATTATCACATTAGGTTACCAACTAATCTACAATTTCCCTTTAATCTGCTTAACCCCTGAATCATTTTTTATTTTTCCATGAGTTTAGCTCTATTACCTGTCCTAAGTGGTTTCATTACAGGTGTAGACAATCCTTTACATACTATGGCTTGTCCTTCAAGTCTCTCCTTCAAGTCTCATACTCTCCTGTACTTCAGCCATTCACTCCAATGGGGAATCAATGATCTGTATCCTTATAAATAACTGAAACCCCTCCATAATCTCGATTTCATGTATCTTGCTTTAGGAGAACTAAAAATGGTACTGTGTTAATGTTAATTTCCTGTGATGGCTATTGTGCAATTACATAAGACAATATTCTTATTTGTAGAAAATATTTGGAACTGATAGAAATTGATTTTGACTACCTAATCTCAAACGGCTGGCAGAAAATAAGGATTTTATGCCTACTAGATTTTTAACATTTACATAATTTTGATATTGTTTCAAAGTTTTCTTTTTATTTTTTTAAGTTTATTTATTTTCAGAGAGTGAGAGAGAACCAGTTGGGGAAAGGCAGAGAGAGAGAGGGGGAGAGAGGATCCAAATGGGCTCTGTACTGATATGCTGACAGCAGCAAGACCGACACGGGGCTCAAACTCATGAACTGTGAGATCATGACCTGAGCCAAAGTCAGACATTTAACCAACTGAACTACCCAGGCACCCCTTGTTTCAAAGTTTTAAAAACACGTATCTACAAATTATAAAATATCACAACAGGTGCCTCAGTAGTCCCATTGACGAAGGACCACTTTAGAGGTGTCTACAGCCTATAATGTAACAATTCACTATGAATAAAGTGGAGATTGCTAGAGAGAAAGTGTGCAATATACCAAATCATTATGGGAAAAAACACTTTGGTTGGAGGAGCTAGAGGATTCACTTTCAATTTAAGTCTAGATTTAACCCTCCAAAACACTTCCCAACACATAGAGATGAGTGTCAAAAGTTTCTTAAGCATCTTTAAAACTGCTACAAGGTATGACCCTGAGGAACTCTCAACCCTCACTTTGAATACTGCCCTTGGACCCTCCTGCACATCATCAGCAAGTGATAGATTTCACAAACTTAAACACAAGTTGTTTTTTTTCTTTAAAACATTTTCTAAAAGTTCAGTAACTATTAAACAGGAATTAGAGGAAAAGACATGGTAAGTGAGAGTGTACAATTGAGAAAAAGGAAGCCTACCTTTAAAGTTGGGGTCTCCCAAGTTCTCCAAGAGGCCATAACTTCTGGGTAGCCATGCTGTCTTCTCTATGATGGGATACTTTTGGAAGGCATTTTAAAGGCTGGAAGGCTGGAAATCGTGAGTTAGCAAAATTAGGCCTGAGGAGGAACACCTGCCACAGTTCAGCTCTCTGGGGCAGTTGAACCAGGTCAAGCTCTCTAGTGGGTTCAGGTAGATCTCATCATCATTTAGGAGTCTTGCATGCATGCAAGCCCAGCTTCTCCCCTACACAGCCTCAACAGATCAGTGTTCTCAGTCAGGCTTGTAGATGCCAGCCTGGCCAAAGAAGCAAGAACATGTCCCTTTAACTTCAAGGTCAAGAAGTAGAAATGCTGGCCAGGCCATGAGTATAGTTTGATTTGTAACTGTTAAATTCATAGACATAAGATTTTTAACCTTCATTTTGACTCGAACCTGATCCTGAAACTTAAGGGGCTGGCCTGCTCATCTCCTAGCATTCTATCAGTTTCCCTGTCCCAGCAACTCAGACTGCTTGTTGCTTCGAGCCTGCAAGCTCATTTCCACTTCAGGACTTTCACCTGCTAAACTTCTGCCCATAAAGATCTTCCCTGGCTCACGTATCCATACCACACAGTCTCCTGCCCCCCTCCACCCCCAGCCACCATATTTAAACCACACACCTGCCCCTTTGTTCTCTTGGGGTTTACTCACTCTGCTTTATTTTGTTTACATCACCTAAACACTCTAAAACTGAAACTCTGTTTCATATTTATCTCCCCATTAGAAGGCCATTAAAGGCCACAAAGGCAGGAATTTAATCTTTTTTATCATGTGGCCCCAGTATTTAGAGTACAATATAGCTCCCCAGTAAATACCAGATAAATGAATGAGTGAACTAGAAAAGGATGTGAAGTAACACGATTTTATTCTTTAAAAATTAAGATTATAAACAATTGAATACATAAATTTGTAACATCTAAAATAAGCAAGTGTTATACAAGAGCTAAAAGTGTCTAAAATATTGAGATGATCATGATCACATAATTATTTTAATGTTTCCTTATTTTTGAAAAAGAGAGAGACAGGGTGTGAACAGAGGAGGGGCAGAGAGAGAGGGAGACACAGAATCTGAAGCAGGCTCCAGGCTCTGAGCTGTCGGCACACAGCCCGACATGAGGCTCTAACACAAGAACTGTGAGATCGTGACCTGAGCCGAAGCCGAAGGCTTAACCGATTGAGCGACCCAGATGCCCCCATAATTATTTTTTTTTAAGATGCAGATAAGCATTACAAGTATAGTTACATAGAACCGCTCATGCATCACTTTACAGTAAGTTTTTAAATAAGTTTAGAATTTCAGGAAAAAAAGAGTATTTGATCAATCTTTGCATTAACAAGACTCATTTTTTTGGTCTTGTTAAACTCATGAATAGCTAAAGTAAAATGTTAAAGAGGTATGTATCATGTTAGCAGATTACATAACTGGCCACAAGGGTGCTCATAGAGTTATTGATTGATCATTGTCAAATTTAGTCTGGTTCAGAGCTGAACATTTTAGTAAACTTCAAAACTGAAAAAAATATATATATACAATTAACCTTGAACATTATCCAAGTCAGGGAAAGAGGTAACTATAAACAAATAGGATAATAATATTAGAAAACTTTTTAAAAAGCTTTTAAAAGATAATATTTTTTTAAAAATTCTGTGAGTGGGTAAGTACCAAAGGAAAAATCATATTTTCTATGTTTAGTAACAAGTGACCTACACCAATAAATATTTTGACACATAAGTAAATACAAAAGCTGAATTCTAAATAAGCAGTCATTTGACCTTGGACAAATCATTTAACATTTCGAGGTTTAGCATACAGAATTTAGGTAAAATCAATAAATACAGTGAAAGTTACTTACATACTGAAGTCTTAGGACTTCCTCAAACTGGACAAACCTTAAAGTTGGTGTATGTGTTAGTCAAAATAGTGGAGTGAACAAACAAGAAGGACTTTATATTGCTTGCTTAAATACTATTTTCATGAGGTGGAATATATATTATTTATATATATTATTTTCTTACAAGTACATAGGTCCAAATGGGATTTCACTACTCATAAAAACCATGATTTTCAAATACTGATAAATCTCAGGAATGATTAGTTCTTCATGGGAAAACGATACTCATAATCAGTTTATGTGGAAGTTGTTTTTTCCGTGTATCAGCACAATGAATTAAGTGGTGATATGTAAATTTTACCTTAAAGTTAGTTTTTAAATCACCAGATAAATGATAATGACTGCAGAGGGAAAAATCATAAAAAAGATTCCTGCAAGATTCCTGTTCTCTAGTTATTCAATCAAACACTAATCTAAGTACTGCTAGGAAGGGGATTCGCTGATGGAAGGAGGTTACTAGTCAACTGACTTTAAAACAAGGAGAGCATCCTAGATTATCCAGGTGGGCCCCATATAATCACTTGAAACATAAAAACAAAGTAATTTCTCAGCTGGAAGTAGAGATGTAGCAGGAGAAGCAGAGGGGAGGTGAGTCAGAAGAGAGAATGACTCAACCAGCCATTACTAGTTTGAGGATGGAGGGAAGGGGCCTTGAACCAAGAAATGTGAGCAGCCTCGAGAAGAAGATAATGACTCCTGGCTGACAAACAATGAGGAAACAGAGACTTTAGTCCTAAAACAGTATGGAACTGAATTCTGCCAACAACCTCAATGAGATTCGAAATGGAGTGTTTTCTATAGACTCCAAAAAGAAACAGAGCACGGCCAAAACCTTCATTTCAACCCAGTGAAACTAAAAATTCCATCTACAAAATGTGAGATAATAAATTTGTGTTGTTTTAGGCCACTGTGTGGTAATCTGTTTTGCAGCATAAGACACTAATAAAATGCCAGAGATCAAAATTGTATATTCAATCATTCTGTAGATTACAACTACACTTAAACTATGTGTTCTAAGAGGTGGAAAAAGGTGAAATGACTTTTGGTACTTATAGAATTTACACAAAATTATTTTTAGACAGATTTCCTTTAGACAGCATACAGTAAGCTACTATAGTATATATACTGTTGAAACACCTTTCTAAACCCAAGATGGAGCCACTTATTCCCAGAATGCCACATCAGCAGACTGAAACTTGGATAACTTTTGTGTACCTATAAATGCTTTGCTTGACCAGAAACACAGTATATCCAGTCAGCCATTCTCAAACCACCAAGCCAGCTGTGAGGTCTATATTTCTTTGTTCCTACTGACCCAAAACAAGGTTGACTATGTGGCCTCAGCTAATCAGATTATTGTTTGTCTTTTTCTTCCTTGTTCTTTACTTTTTATCCTATAAAAGCTGCCTTCTGCCTGATTTTGCAGTTCTCCAAATGGACGTTTTTTAACCCATGAACTGTTAAATAAAGTTTGTATCATTAAATTTTCTTCTTTAATCATTTTTGAACCATACAAATACACACACATACATATACATGAACACAATCTATGTAGTAAAAGAAACAAATATTAGAGAGTTATACACCAAAGACAGGATGTCACAAATAGCCTCTGTTTTTACCCTACACTAATAAGTAGATTTTCAAACAATAGACATTTGTATCCATAATTTATAGTTTGATGCCTGTCTGCTAAGGCACAACTTTTTAAAATAGCAAGTGTTTTTTAATACCTCCAAGCATTATTGTCTAACAAAATGCTCCTACACTGCATTAGAGGATGCGCTTTTAATGTAAACATTAGAGTTGTCACAGACTGGGCATCGACTGATAATTGCTCATTTCTCATCTGATATTTTCTGTCTTGTGAGGAGACTGAGATTTTAATTTCTGTAAGGTCAAATTGGTCTTGGTGCAAAACTGAATCATCCTACTAATCACAATGTTGCTGAAATGCCTCAATAATCAGTTTTGCTTCCCTAACCTTGAACAACTGAATTTTCATTTCATTAACTTTTTTCCCCCTTATTACTAAAAATATTTATTCTGGCTATAATGGTAATCTAATTTACCCATTTAAATGCTTTGCATCACTGTTATTTTTACACACATCTTAGTCTCCCTAGTAAATTTAAATCTCTCTTGAGGTCACTGAGATTTTCTGTGTCATCTTTTCATAGCCCCCAGCATAGGATCTTTCACCAAGTTCATACTGAATACAAAGTAGTTGTTTTGACCATATAGTACAATATTTCCTGCAAACTTTCATGTATTCCCCATTAATTAGTGGAGTGGAGTCATATCCATGTTACAGTCCTCCCTCCAAGAAACCTTAGAACTCTCTGAAATAAATGGGCTATGTTGTCTGTTTTATTAGGAAGGTTAATTAAAACACAAACCATTAAGCACATGGACTGAGAAATTCTGGTTACTCCCCTCACCTGACCTATATGGAAAACCTGAAAACCTCCTATTTCCTGGATTCTAGTGATCAGTTTAACTGCAGTCCCTGACTCCCCTAAATGTTTCCTTGCTAATTACTTATAAAACACCCACTTCCATTTGAAGCAGCCAGTCTCCTAGTCTTACTCTATGATTAGTTATCATCCCCATCTTCCAAAACCCGAAGATTGTGCTGCTATCCTAAGTTGCTCATCTGACTTCTCCCAATCCACAGGCTTCAGACCACAAACTCTTGCTGGTTAAATGAGGGAGACTTTAATGGGTTTCAGTAGAATGGGTGTGTGGAGGGGGGAGAGGAATTTCCTCTTCCCTGCCTATAACCCTTCACATCACTTTCACTTAGGGTAGGTGCGATAGCTAGTATCTGTATTATAGAACAATTGAGATCACAGACTTTAAAAGCCAAACACAAGTTCTAACCCCAGCTCCTCTTTCTAACAGTATAATCTTGTACCCCTTGCTTAATGATACGAAGATTGTTATTTGCTGCTTTTGTTAAAGAGGTACACAGACTGAAAAGAGTCAAACTGAGCAATGACTTATCAAGCCTGCCTTTATTTATCTTTTTCACCATTTTGAATCTCAAGCATAATAAAGTTAGGAAAGAAAAAAAAATTAGGGAAAGGAGAAATCTACTGGAGGCTCCCGAGCCTGCTGCCATAGGAACAACAGACAACATTATCTATTGCTCTGAGTCTTTCGCTGCTGTCTCCGTGGCAGGGAGCAGCTCTAACAGTGGAAGCTCATGGAAGCTCTATGGTACTGAACTGGACTCAGTATGGTCATGTACAAAGAGGGTTAAGTGTCAAAACCCATTTCATAATGCCTATGTTTCTAGCTTCTCCATTACATTCATTATATTTAGTTATCTAATGTAATGATATCTTCCTAGTGTTACTGTATTTTCTGATAGTGGAATGCGCACTCATTCATTAATTCACTTACCCAGTCATGAAAACCTTAGTGTGCATAGACTGATTCACTTCATTTCCTGGCATTGTACACTAGCTATATGGTGTCAAAAATACGTAAGTAAGCACTAAGGGGAGAAAGTACATTTTCAAATCACCAATGTATATTATGTAAGAGTGTTTCCTGTTGAAATATATATTTAAATATAAGGTTCATGAAAGTGTTAGTGCTCAGATGAGGGAGAAATGTCTCCCTTTAGAATCAAACACCTCACTGATGAGAGGACAAAAGAAATATCTTCAACATTAACACTACCTCTGAAAATGACATTTTTGCCAGATTTATCTGCCTTTTAAAATAAGGTACCCTCATATTTTACACCAAAAATAGTCAATAAAATAGTATCTGAGTGAGAAATGTAATGTCAAATTTTTAATAGAAGCTTAAACTTGAAATTCATAATTCCTTGTCCCTTTAAATATAGAAGGATTATTAAAATAGTATTTAATGATCAATTTTTGAAATGCCAAAATGCTAACTTTATATCTACAATATATATGAATTTTTCTGTAGATATAAACCTCGACTGAAAGTTAATCCATGTATGATTAGCTTATTTGAAAAATATATTTTCAAAATAATCACCTAGTAAGGTGACATTTTAAATTTTTCTCTATATATGGATAATTTGCTGAAACCTTGGATACTACTTAAACTACAGGCTATCAGTCAAATATCCAGGTCAAAAAAATCTAGATTTACACTATTTATTTAGTCACATGGTATTTTTAAAGTCCATCATCCCTGTCATTGGAATGCTCATTGCTTTCATAAGGTATCACTAACATGAGGTATTGTATTCTCCAATTTCATAGCTACCTACAGGCTGATTTTGTGTAAGCCCCACCTAAAACCATCCAGCTTCACACTGATGAGAATTTATTATACTTCACTTTATTTCTGTGTTGTTCTTTTCCTAGCTAAAGTATTAGCTACATTACAAGGGGGTTACTAACACTATTAAAAGCTCACCCATAAGACAACTTTGGTAATTACTTCCATCAGCTACCAGAAGAGCATTCAACTCATTCTTAAATTCTTGTTGTTTTAACCTGAATTTAACCTCATTTAATACGAAAACTCAAAAATTCAAGATAACCAAATAGTTAAATTCTGATGATCTCTTCAAAGTGACAGAGCAATGCAATATTAGAGAAATTTCTCCATGGCACTTAAGACTAAAATAATTCATTTGTATTTTGGAAAGCATGTTAGAGGAAGTCACAGCCAAACAAAGTTGACCAAATTCCTATAAGAGAATAGAAAGTTATTAACTCTGTTGTTAATAATTGAACAGAGAACCCATCTTCCCAGTCCTACTTATCTCTGTTGGAGAAACACATTCTCTGATAATCAGCATGTTTCCCTGTCCTGAGAGCTTCAACTACTCACCATTCCCTAATCAGCCGCCACCCGCCACTCCATAGTAATGTACCTCAGCAATGTCTTTCTATTGTGACTGCATACCCCACATGCAATTAAATGTGTAAGAACAAACAGTGCTCAATCATTACATATTACATAAAGTATGCATGAACAAGTAAATATATAATAGGTAACATAAGGATATCATTTTATATATAGTTCTTATGTAAGTTCTGCATTATTGAATTTCTCTATTGCTGGAAACAAGCTTAAGGAACTTAAGAAATTGTTATGTATCATTTGTGAATCAGTTTATAACAGAATTCTCACTACTGTAATCTAAATTTCTGGATAGAAGCTTTAACTTTCAATAATGAAAATTTTTAAAAAAGGTATTTAGGGGCGCCTGGGTGGCTCAGTCGGTTAGGCGGCCGACTTCGGCTCAGGTCACGATCTCGCGGTCCGTGAGTTCGACCCCCGCGTCGGGCTCTGGGCTGATGGCTCAGAGCCTGGAGTCTGCTTCGGGTTCTGTGTCTCCCTCTCTCTGACCCTCCCCTGTTCATGCTCTGTCTCTCCCTGTCTCAAAAATAAATAAAACATTAAAAAATTTTAAAAAAAGGTATTTAGAAGGATAATATGCCTGTTAAAAATTTTACCACTTCCAAAAATTTATATGTGAGTCAAACTTCTAGAAACTGTGAAATATATATATATATATATATATATATATGCAAATATATGTATGTGCAAATATATATATATATATATATATATATATATATATATATGAATTAGATACTCTTAACGATGAGTTTCACTTATCACTCATAACCTATAATTTAAGATTGGTTTATTCATCAAAACTTTCATTCTCATTGACTCTGTATTTATAGATTTACAGAAAAAAATAGCAGATTCACTAATTTTCTCACTATCCCAAGATCAAAACAGAATGATAAAAACGAAACCATAAAACTGATGAGAATAAGAAAGGAGGTATTAGAAAATTCCTAGAGAAGGAGACATTTTAGTGAAAGTCTGACTGTATAGGAGTAGAAATTAATTGAATGGACAGGATAAGGGGCAGCCTCATGTGCTTTCATAGATGTATGGGCAAGAAGCAGTCCTCCTGCCCATTGAAACTCCAGCAGATTTAGCATTCAGTGGTGTTAGGAACAGAAGATGGCAGGAGAATCATGACTGGGGGTTGGGAACAAGGGTTTATTTAAACGTCTTATAAGGATGACTTTCCACATTTCATGCATCATGACAGCTTTTAACCAGGCAAGGGTCAGAAAGTTCTAGAGTGGATTAACATAATGGCAAAGCTGAAATCTACACATTTGGCAAAAGCTCAGTCAGCTCTCTAAACAATCTCCCTAAAGCAACCCCACAAGTTGACCCAATCCTCTCACTTATACCAAGTAGCCAATCAACCTTTATGTTCCTTGTTGAAATACAGACAGATGACCAAGGATCATAAACTTTTTAAGAAAGTCCAGCATTAAAAAAAATCATATATAATTATATAAATAAGATGATGGAGGACGCAAACAAGGAGTAATAACACTTAAATCATTAAATCTCTGAGACCCATATGTATGGAACAGAGCCATTAGCAGTAGGGGAAGACTTTTGGAAGTTAAAATTATGGTGGAATAAATTAATTAAAAAACTTAGTGGAAAAAAAAAGACTGAAGATGAAGTCAATGAAATTTCTCAGAAAGTAAGGCAAATGGACAGAGGAAAAAAATACAAAAACTGAAGTCAACTGCTCCATCATTTGACAAGAAAAAATTTCAGAAAGAAAAGCAGAACGTAATTAGAAAGGATAATACGTGAAAAGACAAAGACAGTAGCATTTATATTTAAAGACACCCAGGTACATAAAATGCATTTGACAAAGTACAACATCCATTCATGATAAAACCAACCAACCAACCAACCAACACCTCTCCTGAGTGGCTCAGTCAGTTAAGCATCTAACTTCAGCTCAGGTCATGATCTCAGGGTTCATGAGTTCAAGCCCTGTGTCGGGCTCTGTGCTGGCAGCTCAGAGCCTGGAGCCTGCTTTGGATTCTGTGTCTCCCTCTCTCTCTGCCCCACCCATGCTCACAATCTGTTTCTGTCTCTCTCAAAAATAAATAAACATTAAAAAAATTTTAAAAAACTCTCTGAAAAAGTCAACTTAAAGTGAACAAAGCTTAACATAATAAAGACCAAATATGGAAACCAATAGCTAACATCATACCCAATGATAAAAAACTGAGAGTTTTTCTTCTAAGATCAGGAACAAGACAAAGATGTCCACTCTCCTCATTTTTATTGAACAAAGTACAGGAAGTCCTAGCCATAGCAATCAGAAAACTAAAAGAAATAAAAGGCATCCAAATTGGTAGGGAGAAGTAAAATTTTCACTATTTGCAGATGACATGACATAAACTATATACAGAATACCTTAAAGACTCTACCAAAAAACTACCAGTACTGATAAATGAATTCAGTAAAGTCACAGGATACAAAATTAATATACAGATATCTGTTGTATTTCTACACACTAATAATGAAGTAGCAGAATGAAATTTAAAAAAGCAATCCCACTTACAATTTCACCAAAAAAGAATAAAATACTAGGAATAAACGAAGGAATAAACATAGGAATAAACCTAACCAAAGAGATTAAAGACCTATACTCTAAAACTATAAAACACTGATGAAAGAAATTAAGGATGGCACAAACAAATGGAAAAAAAAATACTATACTCATAGACTGGAAGAACAAATATCCACTATCCAAAGCAATCTAAATATATAGTGCAATCCCCTACCCAAGTGCCAACAATATTTTTTTTCAGAACTAGAATAAACACTAAAATTTCTATGGAACTACAACTGACCCAAAATAAGCAATCTTGAAAAAGAACAAAGCTAAAGATAGCATAATTCCAGATTTCAAGATATTCTACAAAGCTGTAGTATTCAAAACAGTATGGTTTTGGCACAATTATAAACACATATACCAGTACAACAGAACAGAGTCCAGAAATACACTCATTCTTATATGGAGATTAGTCTTCAATAAAGGCGGCCAGAATATACAATGGGCAAAAGACAGTCTCTTCAACAAATGATGCATAGAGAAATCTAGACCACTTTCTTACACCATATACCAAAATACACTTAAGATGTATTAAATACCTAACTGTGAGACCTGAAAGCATAAAATTCCTGGAGGAAATATAGGCAGTAATTTCCTTAGCATTAGCCATAGAAACATTTTTCTAGATATGTCTCTTCTCACAAGAGAAACAAAAGCAAAATTAAACTATTAAAAGTATACAAAAAAAAGTGTTCACAGTGAAGGAAACCATCAACAAAACAAATAGGCAACCTACTGAATGGAGAAGATATCTGCAGATGATATATCCAATATGAGGTTAATATCCAAAATATATACATGACTTACACAACTCAACACCAAAATACAAATAACAAAATTTAAAAATGAGCAGAGAAACTGAATACACATTTTTTCCAAGAAGACATACAGATGGCCAACAGACACACGAAAAGATGCTCAATGTCACTCATGATCAGGAAAATGCAAGTTAAAACCATAATCAGATATCACTTTACACTTGTCAGAATGGCTAAAATTGAAAACACAAGAAATAACAAGTGTTGGCAAAGATGTGGAGAAAAAGTAACCCACATGCACTGCTCGTGGGAACACAAATTAGTGCAGCCACTGTGGAAAACAGTATGATGGTCCTCAAAAAATTAAAAATAGATTTCCATATGTTCCAGTAATTCCACTAATGGGTATTTACCCCCCAAAATGAAAACACTAATTTGAAAAGATTTATGCACCCCTACATTTATTGCAGTATTTATAACAGCCAAGATATGGAAGTAACCCAAATATCCATGCATAGATGAACAGATAATGAAGTGATTTTATATACGTATATGAATGTTACTCAGCCATAAAAAAGAATGAAATTTTGCCATTTGCAACAACATGGGTGGACCTAAAGGGTATAATGCTAGTGAAATAAATCAGAGAAAGGCAAATGACATATTATTTCATTCATATGTGGAATTTAAGAAACAAAACAAATAAACAAAGAAAAAAAAAAGACCAAAATAAGCTAGGCTCTTGAATACAGAGGAAATATTTTCCTATTGTTTGTCTATATGCTTTCAGATTCATCTCTTACCCTTCCTTTGCAATTGGCCATAAAAATGAAAATGAATCTTGGTTCTTACCTCACACCATATTCAATAAGTAGCTCTAATTTGATCACAGTTGATCTTAAATGTAAGACTTAAATTTATTAAACTTGTAAAAGAAAGCATAGGAGAAAATTAATGTTGCTGTAGGTTTAGCAAATAATTCTTAGAAAAAACAACAGGGGCACTCCTGGGTGGCTCAGTTGGTTGAAAGTCTGACTCATGGTTTTGGCTCAGTTCATGATCCCAAGGCCATGGGATCGATCCCTGAGTAGCCTGAGCTGAACATGCAGCCTGCTTAAGATTCTCAATTTCTCTCTCTCTCTCTTTCTCCCTCTGCTCATGCTCTCTCTCTCTAAAATTAAAAAACAAAAAGAAAAAAACAGCAATAAGTATGGAACATAAAAAAATTTATGAATTGCAGCTTATCAAAATTAAAAACTCTATTTTTCAAAAGACATTTTAGTAAAATGAAAATGTAAGCCACAAACTGAGAACAATATTTGGAAAATCATTTTAATAAGGGACTTGTATCTAAAATATATAAAAGACTCTTTCAGCTCAATAAAAAGTTAAACTCAATTAAAATGGGCAAAAAAAATTTAACAGACAAAATGATATTTCAATTGCAAATAGGGGCATAAGACAATAATCAGTCATTACTGAAATATAAAAAGTACAATAAGATACTACTGCATACAATTTAGAATGACTAAAACCAATTAAGTATTGGTAAAAATAGAGATCAAGTAAATCTTTCAAACATTCCTGAAAATGAAAAATGGCCAACCACATTGCAGAATAGTTGAATGGCTTCTTATAAACAAAGCATTCTACCAATGCTTATGTTTTTAACCAAGAAAAATAACAGCACAACCATACTTACAGACAAATATCCACAGCAGCTTTATTCATAATAGTCAAAATTTGGAAAAAAATCAAAAGACCATCACCTGGTAAATGAATAAACAAATGGTCACATATCCATACAATGGTAACTATTCTGCAATAAAAGGGGGAAAAAAAACCCTACTGTTACCCTTAACAACATGTATAAATTTCAAAAGCATCACACAAAGAAAGTTAAAAGAAGCCAGACACAAAAGACTGTTGCATGCCATATGTCTCCATTTATAGGACTGTTTGGAAAAAGCAAAACTATAGTGATGAAAAGTGATTTCCAGGGCCAAGTGTTTGGAGCAGAGTACTGATATCAAAAGCACATGTGGTGAACGCAATAAGCCACCCCCTACATAACAAATATGTTCATAGCATAAACATGTACCTATAAATGTTACCTTACTTGGCAAAGGGACTTCACAGATGTAATTAATTGAAGAACCTTGGGAAGAGACTATTATCCTGGGATATATACATATATATATATATATATATATATATATATATATATATATATCCGTATCCAGATTGGCCTTTTGTAATAGTGAACAAGTACAAGAGTCAAGAGGGGCATAGGAGGGGTGACAGGAACAGGAGAACCAATGTGACAGTGGAAGACTGGAATAACATGGCCACAAGCCAAGAAATACTGACAGCCTCTAGAAAGAGCAAGAGGAGAGCAACAGATTTTCCCCTGGAGCTTTCAGGAGCTAGCTCTGACAATACTTTATTTTTGTTCCCATAAGATGCATTTTGAACTTCCAATGTTTAGAAGTTTAAAAGGATACACTTGTGATGATTCAAGCCACAAATTCTGCAGTAGTTTGTTTCAGTTGCAAAAGTATTCAAATCTAGAACATGAGGGAAGTTTTACAAGTGATGGAAATGATCTATACCATAATTGTGGTTGTAGTTTTAAGACTATATAAATGTACAAAAACTCATTGAAATATAGACTTTTATTAATTGCATATAAATTATATAAAGCTGACTTAAAATTATATTTTTGTTATATACATTTTATTCCCATTCTTAGACCTAAATTTACCTGCACTATCCTAAACTTCCCATCATCATCCTATTGATATCTCACCATCCTTCCAGCAGCTGAATCTACAAAGTCTTCCAAAATGATACTAGCTTCTTACATGCTCCAGTTGCTCTCAAATTATCTCTCACATATCTCTTATCATTTCCTGCCTTGTGGTATAAATAATTGTAATAATTCATCTTCCCTGGTAAATAGAAGGTTTCTTAAGACCTAGCACCATGAAGCTTGGTGTTCTGAATGCATCCAGCACAGATCCTTGCAAGCATTATCTACTTCACAACCATCTGCTGAAAAAAAAATGCACTAGTTAATTCATGCCTTTATTAGTCAGCAAACTTGGCCTGAGTCATTACTGTGTGCCTGGTTCTGTATTAGATACTAGGTATTAAAATGTCTTTTCTGGTTATCACAAAGTTGTTTTTCTTTTTTCCATCTATAGCCAGATGTTTGGTACATTTATTGTGCTAAGAGTTCCTATTTGTCCATAAAAGAGAGCAAGATAAACACAGTACAGACATCTCCTAAGGTGATTAAATAGCACTCAAACAGCCCTGTGTATCTGGGCTCCATTCATTCTCTCAGGTATAGAGATCCGCACAGCCTGGGTGACCTGTGATGTCAGTGTGTTACTGCCTACAGTCCTGATTCCTGCTTTGTTCAACAGCGTGATGAGCTAGCTATTCAATTTCTTCCTCTCAACTCCAAAGGCACTACTCTGTGCTCCTAATTATTTAATAGATTCTGCTGTGGTGGCGACCGCTGATACATTTTTACTCTGTATAGCCAAGCTTTGTATCATGCAATCACATTCAGTAACAACCTAGCAGTTCTGCAAAAGACAGGCAAATAATCTAGCCTGGATGACAAACGTTATACTTTATATTGAAATTTACACTTTGAGCTAATGAAGTTTCTGGGAAAAAGAAGATGGCCCCAGTATATGCTGGCTGGATTGCATTTTTATGCTGGCAGTACAATTTTCACCTCACAGGATTCCTATAAACCAATTTTATTTTTACAGAGCTTTGAACTAAACCATTGTGTTCAGTGGTCTCATAAAAGTTTGATATCTGATTCATCTACTACTTCTCTTATTTTTACAGAACTAGTACTAAAAAATGGAAAGAAGTGTTTCATGTTTTTATTTTATTACAGAAAAACCTCTAAAATGTCACCTATATGGAGTTGCAGATGATACTAATTTCTCACAGTTTACAAGAGGTGCAGCATTTTTAAAAACATTTTCTCAATTCTTGGAAGATTTTAGCTCTACTCCTTTGGCAAGGATTTTTTTTTTTTTATCCTTTTAGCTTTCTATCAATGTTTGCAGAGTTTCTTAATTCTGGAAAATACTAGGCATTTATATTGGGACACTGTTTTTTTTTACTAAGCATGTTTCAAATCCACTCTTTTTACATTTTTACAAACCTAATGTTTTACTTAACTTTTTTCAAAAATAAGGCAAATTTGAGAGATTTTACAGTGAATACCTGCATATCATTAACTTTCACTAAACTTACTCTTTCACATAACCTGTCCATTCATCTATGCATTCCTGAATTCATCTTATCTTGGACAAGTTGCAAGTAAATTAATTGCAGCCAACAGTAATTTTTCCTCTAAATATTTTCAAACACAAAGCAATACTAGAGTTCAGTATCTATTTACATTTTTTTCTGATGTAAAATTTACACACAATGAAATACACATTTTTTTTTTAATTTACATCCAAATTAGTTAGCATATAGTGAAACAATGATTTCAGGAGTAGATTCCTTTGTGCCCCTTTCCCATTTAGCCCATCCCCCCTCCAAAACCCCTCCAGTAATCCTCTGTTTGTTCTCCATATTTAAGAGTCTCTTATGTTTTGTCCCCCTCCCTGTTTTTATATTATTTTTGTTTCCCTTCCCTTATGTTCATCTGTTTTGTCTCTTAAAGTCCTCATATGTGTGAAGTCATATGATTTTTGTCTTTCTCTGACTGACTAATTTCACTTAGCATAATACCCTCCAGTTCCATCCACATAGTTGCAAATGGCAAGATTTCATTCTTTTTGATTGCTGAGTAATACTCCATTGTATGTATATACCACATCTTCTTTATCCATTCATCCATCGATGGACATTTGGGCTCTTTCCATACTTTGGCTATTGTTGATAGTGCTGCTATAAACATTGGGGTGCATATATCCCTTCGAAACAGCACACCTGTATCCTGTGGATAAATGCCTAGTAGTGCAATTGCTGGGTCATAGGGTAGTTCTATTTTTCATTTTTTGAGGAACCTCCATAGTGTTTTCCAGAGTGGCTGCACCAGCTTGCATTGCCACCAACAATGCAAAAGAGATCCTCTTTCTCTGCAACCTTGCCAACATTTGTTGTTGCCTGAGTTGTTAATGTTAGCCATTCTGACAGGTGTCAGGTGGTATCTCATTGTGGTTTTGATTTGTATTTCCTTGATGATGAGTGATGTTGAGCATTTTTTCATGTGTCAGTTGGCCATCTGGATGTCTTCTTTGGAGAAGTGTCTATTCATGTCTCTTGTCCATTTCTTCACTGGATTATTTGCTTTTTGGGTGTTGAGTTTGATAAGTTCTTTATAGATTTTGGACACTAACACTTTATCTGATGTGTCGTCTGCAAATATCTTCTCCCATTCTGTCAGTTGCCTTATAGTTTTGCTGATTGTTTCCTTTGCTGTGCAGAAGTTTTTATTTTGATGAGGTCCCAGTAGTTCATTTTTGCTTTTGTTTCCCTTGCCTCTGGAGATGTGTTGAGTAAGAAGTTGCTGTGGCCTTGATCAAAAAGGTTTTTTGCCTGCTTTCGCCTTGAGGATTTTGATGGATTCCTGTCTTACATTGAGGTCTTTAATCCATTTTGAGTTTATTTTTGTGTATGGTGTAAGAAAGTGGTCCAGGTTCATTCTTCTGCATGCCACTGTCCAGTTTTTCCAGCTCTTGCTAAAGAGACTGTCTTTATTTCATTGGATTTTCTTTCCTGCTTTGTCAAAGATTAGTTGGCCACATGTTTGTGGGTCCATTTCTGGGTTCTCTATTCTGCTCCATTGATCTGAGTGTCTGTTCTTTTGCCAGTATCATACTGTCTTGATGATTACAGCTTTGTAATATAGCTTGAAGTCTGGGATTATGATGCCTCCAGCTTTGTTTTTTGTTTTTTTGTTTTTTGTGTGTGTGTGTGTGTTTTGTTTTGTTGTTGTTGTTGTTGTTGTTGTTGTTTTTTTGTCCTAAGATTGCTTTGGCTATTCGGGGTCTTTTGTGATTCCATACAAATTTTAGGATTATTTGTTCTAGCTCTGCGAAGAATGCTGGTGTTATTTTGATAGGAATGAAATACACATTTGTAAGAGTTCATTCCCTGATATTTGACATAGCCTACAGCTGTGTAGCCAAAATTTCTAGCAAGATACACATACACTTCACCCCCAGACATCTCTTTTGGTCTTCTTTCTAGTCCATATCCCCTACTCTACTGTGAGAGTCCATCCCACATCTGATTTTCCACCACTTTATACTTCAGCAGCTAGTTATCTATATTCTAAAGCCAAGAGATTTAGTGAACTTTGAAACAAAAACTACAAAAACAGAAGAATGGTTCAGAATGGCTGACTGAGTAAAGACCTCTGAAAATCTGCTTCCCTGTTAAAGCAAAAAGAACACAACAAAAATGGTCAAAATCAACTTTTTCAGAACTCTGGGAATTACTAGAAGCTTGTAACTATCTAAGAGGCATTCACTTAAAAAAGAAAGATAGAAAGAGACAGAATTTCAGCTTCAAAAAGTGAGCTATGTATCATTTTGATTTGCCTAATCCCACTCCTCTCTCTCTCTTCAGTAGCTCTGAAAACCACCACTCTTGCAACAATGGTAGCTATGAAAACCAGCATCCCAGAAGCTACTGGAAGAACATGAACAGATTTGGAGCTCCACAAAATCCTCCCCCAATTTGACTATTTGACTATTTGGTGGCTTTCTGAAAGCTCCATTATCAGGATTTGTCTTTATTTGACAGGACTCGGGAAGCTCACCCTGTGGGAAAAGCATTCATGGCAAATGATCATTGGTGATTGCTTAACACTGAAGTGGCTTGACCTAGGACTACCAAGAGGCTGACCAAAACCGTAAAATGAAACACTGAGGAATGAAATGTCATATTCCTCTGATATATTCCTGGGAATCTAGAGGGTCATGCATATATGAAAAGCATGCCCAGTAAAGAAAAACATGTGAAGGTCCTTCTCTCTCACTTCTGACAGACCTTGAAGCTCTGCTCAAACAATTAAAAGCTAAAGGAGAATTGTAAACTACCTGCCAGAACATCAAACACATACCCCAATACATGCATGAAACTTCTCAGAAAAGGCTGGGAGAATCATTGGTTTAAATCATTTAAGGAAATCTCTGTCCAGTCATTAGCTAACAACAGTAGAGACATCAGTGACCTCACAGAATTAGTCGAAGAAAGTAGTTACATTATAGTAACTTATTTAACCAGTAATTACATTAAGTATAAATAAATTAAATACTCTAACTTAAAGGCTGAAATTGAAAAAGTGGATTTTTAACACAATCCAGCAATATACATCTGACTCTGAACAACAGGGGTTTGAACTACACAGGTTCACTTATACACGGATTTTTAAATTTTTTTTTCTATAAATGCAGTCAGCAATCAAGTACTATAAATGTGTTTCTTCTTCTGTAGGATTTTCTCAGTAACATTTTCTTTTCTCCAATTTACTTTATTGTAAGAATACAGTACATGCTTACATGTCATACATGTAACATACAACATATATGTTAATCACCTATTTATGTTATTGGTAAGGCTTCCCGGTCAGCAGTCGGCTACTAGAAAAGATTTGGGGAGTCAAAAGTTATGTGTGGATTTCTGACTGTGTGGGGGTGTAGCATCCCTAGCCCCCACATTGTTCAAGGATCAGGTGTACTAACAAATAAGAGACACACATGAAATCAAAGTCACAAAGATGGTGAAAGTACAAAGATTTTAAGAGGTATATGCTATGTAAATAGTACCCAAAACAGAATTGGAGTGGCTATGGTATCATTTAAAAAATAGACTTTAAAATAAAATTTTTAGTAAACACGAAGAAGGATATTTTAAAGTAAAAAAGTTCAACCTACTGGGAAGACACATAAAAATTACAAACATATATATATTATATATATATATATATATATATATATATATATAATGGCAAAATACATAAAACAAAAAGTGAGAGAATTAAAGGTAGAAATAGACAATTCAACAATAATAGTTGGAGACTTTAATGCCCAACTTTTAGTAATGCATGGAACAAAAAGAAGATGAGTAGTGAAATGGAAGACTTGAATAACACTAAGAACCAACTAAATAATTATAGAATATTCTATCCAACAATGACAGATTACATACACATTCTTTTAAAGTGTACATAAAGCATTCTTCAATATAGACCATTTATTATACCATAAAACAAAGTTCAATAAGTTTGAGTAAGATTATACAAAGAATTTTTTCTGGCCACATGGAATAAAATTAAGAATCAATAACAGAAAATAATTTAAGAATTTCACAAGTATGTGGAAATTAAATAATTGAATTCGAGATAATGAATGGTTCTAAGAAGAAACAACAAGAGAAATTATAAAATACTTAGAGATGAATGAAAATGAAAACAAAATATTTCAAAACACAGTGAATGTAGCCAAAGTAGTATTTAAAGGGAAGTTTATATCTGTACACAGCTATATTAAAAAAGAAAATAGCATCACACCAGTAGCCTAACTTTTCATCTAAAGAATCTAGAAAAAATAGAAGGGAACTTCTTCAACTTAATAATGAATGACTATCTACAAAATACAAACAACTAATATTATACTTAATCGTGAGAAATTCAAAGCTTTCCCATTATGTTCAGAGATAAGGCAAAATGTCCCCTTTCACTACTCCTTTTCCACATCAATTGGAAATCCTTGCTCATGCAGTAAGACAGGAAAAAGAAATATAAAGTATAAAGATTGGGAAGGAAGACATAAAATGGTCTTTTTTCACAGATAACATAATTATGTAGAAAACCCAAATGAATAAGATTTTTAAAAACCCTATTGGAATAAATAAGCAATTATAATAAGATTGTAGGATATAAGGATATAAGGTTAATATATAAAAATCAATTGCTTTCCTTTATATCAGCAGTGAAGAAGTAGAATTGGAAATTAAAAACACCATACAATTTATATTAGCACCCCCCAAAAAAAATGCTTAGTTATAAATCTAACAAAAAATGTACCAGATCTACATGGAAAACTACAAAACTCTTATGAATGAAATCAAAGAATTAAATAAATGGAAAGATAGTCCATGTTCATGGGTAAGAGGACAATACTGTCATGCCATCAGTTATTCCCTAACTTGATTTACAGAGTCAATGCAGTAACAATTAAAATTCTAGCACGTTATTTTAGGGATATTAACAAATCCATTCTAAAGTTTATATATAAAGATAAAAGACCTAGAATAGCCAACACAATATTGAAGGAGAAGAATGAAGCCGGAGGACTGATGGTACCTGAATTAAAGACTTACTATAAAGCTGCAGTAATCAAGTATTGCTGAAAAGAATGGACAAAACAGATCAATGGATAGATCCCAGAAACAGACTCCCAAAAATATAGTCAATTCATCTTTGACTAGCAAAAGTAGCAAAAGTTACATACAAAAAAAAAGAAACAAAAATAGTCTCTTGAACAAATGGAACTGGAACAACCAGACATCCACATGCGGGGGGGCGGGGGGGGGGAAGGGAAGAACCTAGACACAGACCTTACACCTGTTATAAGAAATAGCTCAAAATGGATCACAGAACTAAATGTAAAACACAAACCTACTATACTCATAGACGATAATATAGGAGAAAACGTAGATTACCTTGTGTAAGGTGATGCCTTTTTAGATACAACATCAAAGACACAATCATGAAAGAAATAAGTGATAAGCTAGAGTTCATTAAAATTAAAAATTAAAACTTAAAAATAACTTCTGTTCTGTGAAAGATACTATCAAGATAATAGAAAACAAGCCACATATTTGAGAAAATATTTACAAAAACACAACTGATAAAGAATAACTATCCTAAATACAGAAAGAATGCTTAAAATTTAACAGTAAAAAAATAAACAGCCCAAACTTTAACAGATATATCACTAAGGAAGATATATAGATGGCAAATAAGCATATGGAAAAATATCATATGTTATCAGGAAAATGCAAATTAAACAACGAGATACTACTACACACTTATCAGAATGGCCAAAATTCAGAACACAGAAAACAACAAATACTAGTGAGGATGTGGAGTAACAAGAGCTCTTATTCACTGCTGGACGGAATCCAAAATGATACAGCCAGTTTAGAAGACAGTTGGGCAGTTTCTTAAAAAACTAAACATACTCATACATGATCCAGCAAACACATCCCTTGGTATTTACCCAAAGGGGTTGAAAACTTATGTCTACACAAAATCCTATTCAAGGATATTTATAGCAAGTTTATTTATAATTGCTAAAGCTTGGAAGCAATCAAGATGTTCTTCAGTAGGTAAGTGTATAAACAAACTGTAATACATCCAAATAATGGAATATTATTCATTGCCAAAAAGAAATAAATTATAAAGCCATGAAAAGACCTAGATGAACCTTAAGTGCATACTACTAAGTGAAAAAAAAATCTGAAAAGGCTACTATATGGTATGATTCCCACTATATGATTCCAACTCTATGACATTCTAGAAAGGGCAAAATTAGGAATACAATAAAAGACCAGTCATTACCAGAGGTGGGAAGGGGGAGAGATGAACAGGCAGAGCACAGCAGATTTTTAAGACTGTGAAAATACTCTCTATGTTATTAATTATTGATATGTTATTATACACTTGTCCAAACCTATAGAATGCACAACACCAAGAATGAACCCTAAGGTAAACTATGAACTTTGAGTGATTATAATGTGTCAATGTCGTCTCATCCTTGTTTCAGAAGTTCCATTCTGCTAAGTGATTTTGACTATGAGGGAGGCTATGCCTGTTTGAAAGAATAAGTTATATGGGACATCTCTATACCTTTCTCTCAATTTTGCTGTAAAGCAAAACCTGCTTTACAAAATTAAGACATCTACAATATACATATAATTTAAAAAAATAATGCGGAACAAAAAAAACACTATACTGAAATCAGGTAGAAGGAAGACAACTTTAAAGAATGGGGAAAACAAAACAAAGAAAAGGAAAACAATAGAGAAAACTCAAAGAAGCCAAAATTTGGTTCTTTGAAAAGACCAACAAAAGTGGTAGGCCTTTAGTTGTAGTGATCATGGAAAAAAAAAAGAATAACATTCTCAAATAAAAATTACTTTTAAAAATACAAAGAAATTAAATACATTAATTAAATTAAATTAATAAATTAAAGTAATTAATTAAATTAAACTACTAAATGTTCCAACTAAATTTAATATGAGGCCCTTGAAGACAGACAAATGTGATTTAATGATATAAATTTTTAATGTATTTCTCTGAATGTTTAAGAAGGTAATAACTCCTTATAATCATATACAATTTTAGGATTTGCAAATAACACTATGTTACTTGATATAAATATGGGTTTATTAATGAAATGATGGCCAACAACATACCTTAAGCCAAAATTTAACAGTACTATATTTCATAGAGTGTGTCTTCATGTTTTCTTTCAAGAATAAATTTTGCTATATAGCATCCATTCTTGATTAAAACCCTCAACAAAGTACGGATAGGTAGAACATACCTCAATATCATAAAGGCCATATACAAAAGACCCACAGCTAGCATCATCCTCAATGGGGAAAAACTGAGAGCCTTTCCCCTACAGTCAGGACAAGACAAGGATGTCCACTCTTACCGTTACTATTTAACATAGTACTGGAAGTCGGCCTCAGCAGTCAAACACTAAAAATAAATAAAAGGCACCCAAATTTCCAAGAAAGAAGCCAAACTTCCACTCTTCACAGATGACAGGATACTCTATGTAGAAAACATGAAAGACTCCACCAAAAAATAGCTAGAACTAATACATGAATTCAGCAAAGTGACAGGATATAAAATCAACATGCAGAAATCTGTTGCATTTCTATACACCAATAAGAAGCATCAGAAAAAGAAATCAAGGAATAGATTCCATTTGCAATTGCACCAAAAACAACACCTAGGAATAAACCTAACTAAAGAGGTAAAATATCTATACTCTGAAAACTATAGAAGACTTGTGAAGGAAATTGAAGAGGACACAAAGAAATGGAAAGACATTCCATGCTCATGGATTCAAAGAACAAATATTGTTAAAATGTTTACACTACCAAAAGCAATCTACACATTCAGTGTAATCCTTTATACTAACCCTTTATCAACAAAACTAAAAGCAGCCTACCTAGTGGGAGAAGATATGTGCAAATGACATATCTGATAAAGGGTTAGTATCCCAAATCTATAAAGAACTTATCAAACTCAACACTCAAAAATGCAAATAGTGTAGTAAAGAAATGGGCAGAAGACATGAATAGACACTTTTCCAAACAAGACATCCAATGGCTAACAGACACATGAGAAGATGCTCACCATCACTCATCATCAGGGAAATACAAATCAAAACCACAATGAGATACCTCCCAATGTCAGAATGGCTAAAATTAACAACACAAGAAACAACAGGTGTTGGCGAGGATGAGGAGAAAGGGGACCCTCTTGCCCTGTGGGAATGCAAACTGGTGCAGCCATCCTGGAGTATGGATGTTCCTCAAGAAAGTAAAATTAGAACTACTTATCATCCGGCAATTGCACTATTCAGTATTTATCCAACAGATACAAAAATACTGATTCAAACGGGCACGTGCAACCCAATGTTTATAGCAGTGCTATCAACAATAGCCACACTCTGTAGAGAGCCCAAATGTCCATCAACTGATGAATGTATAAAGATATGTATATATACATTGGAATATTACTTGGTGATCAAGAAGAATGAAATCTTGTCATTTGCAATGACATGGATACAGCTAGATGGTATTATGCTAAATGAAATAAGTCAATGAGATAACGATAAATAACATGATTCCACTCATATGTGGAATTTAAGAAACAAAATAGATGAGCATATGGGAAGGGCAGGGAGAGAAGAGAGGTGAACAAACCACAAGAGACTCTTAATGATAGAGACAAAACTGTCAGTTGAGAGAGGGAGATGAGTGGGAGATAGATGGGCTACATGGGTGATGGGTACTAAGGAGGGCACTTGTAATTAGTACTGGGCGCTGTATGTGGTGATGAATCACTGAATTCTACTCCCAAAACCAACGCTGCATGGTATGTTAACTAAAATTTAAATTAAAGAAAAGTCAAAATAAAGTCATAAAAATGAACTTTGTTGGTCATATAATTATTTGAAATTCATCAGTCTAAGCAAAGATATGAAAAGAAATTCATTTCTGTATTAATAAGGTTTTACATACTGAAAGATAATTAGTTTTGGATCTGTTAGAGATATTGATATTGTCTAGCCCAAACCCTCATTTCTAGTGACAAGGTTACTCATTTTCAGTTCAGTGTTCTATTCTTTGTGCAATGAACACACACACAGTCACACGCACAATTAATAATTAACACTGCAGGAATAAGGTGCAAATGAAGTACACCTTTACACAAAGTTTTACTTCCTTCCTCCCACCCTCTCTTTCCTTCTTTCTCTCTTACTTTTTCTTTTTCCCAACTTCAGTTTTATATGACTTTCTTTTCTTATTTTTTGATAGTGATTTTAAATTTGAAGCACAGTTAGTGCTCAAAAACATCATATATTATTTAAGGAAAGATGTGTGTTAAATGTATTCCTGTATATATTAGTCCTCAGGGAGACCCTTTGGAAAATTTTGCTTAGTGGCTAAGCCTAGACAATATATTCTTAGATACATCTGTATTTCCTTACCTATCTCATACCCAGTTAACTGCTAGTACGTGGTCTGTGTTCTACTGTCATTAACTACTTGAGAATTCACATAGAACCAAGGTGTATATACTGTAACTTTTTAAGCATTTCAATGAAATTACACATTATGACTGACAGACTAACTTGGTGGCATTTTTTCTCCTAATAAAATTAATTACTGCCTCTAGGAGTTAGTCAAACTTTCTCTTGAATTCAATTTGACCATGCAGATTTTACAACTTACTTGAACTATTTTGCTTTTGGCAAAGAATCTCTCTGTCAGCCACTGCTGTAAAGTTTGCATTTGGCATCTTTTGAACCATGAAGACAAACATGATAATAAAAGGATATGACTAAGAAGCTAATAGCTTTGCATCAGTGTTTCTCACATCAGTGGTAGTTTAGCAGATTCTATGTAATTTTTACCTGGGGGTTGAACTAAGTTAGGAATACGTCTTTTGAAGTTAAAGATAAAGGTCATCATTTTGTGGACAGAAATAGATGAAAGGACAAATTACAAGATACCGGTAGAGTTGAGAATGGCATAGGGCTTGAAGGTGTTTTGTTGAAAAAAAAATTGAACAAACATACTCAATAACTAGGACACACGTCACTTTTTCTCATGTTCTACAGCCTCCTAGCTCCCAAAGAAAGAGTTTTATCTGGATTGGCTATGAAAACATTTTATTTTGATTCAGTCATTTAACGAATCTGACCATATGGTAGGAGGGTAGGGAAGTTAGACAAGAAACACAATAAGAGATCTGGGTTAAAGATGGGATAAATTAAGGGTGCCTGGGTAGCTCAGTCGGTTAAGTGTCCAACTTTGGCTCAGGTCACAATCTCACGGTTTGTGGGTTTGAGCCCCACATCTGGCTCAGAGCTTGGCTCAGATGGCTCAGAGCTTGGAACCTGCTTCAGATTCTGTGTCTCTCTCTCTCTCTGCCCTCCCCACTCATTCATTCTCTGTCTCAAAAATAAATAAACATTAAAAACTTTTTAATTTAAAAATGGGATGAATTAATCCAAGTTCTCCAGAGAAAGAGAATCAAGTCTGTGTGTGTGTGTGTGTGTGTGTGTGTGTGTGTGTGTACATATACATGTGTGTATGTACACACAAATTTATTATAAGGAATTGGCTCATGTGATTATGGAGGAGGCTAGGAAGTCCAAGATCTGTTGGCAGCAAGCTGGAGATACAGGAGAGGGGATGGTACATGTTCTAGTCCAAAATCTGCCAGGCTCAAGACTCAATAAGAACCAATATTTCAGTTCAAACCTCAACACCACAGTAATGTCTTAGCTCATTTAGTCAAGCAAGATAAGTTACCTCTTACTTAGCCTTTTTGTTGTATTCAGATCTTCTACTGATAGGAGGAGGCCCACCCACATTAAGGACGGCAATCTGTTTAAAACATTTTTTTTAATGTTGATTTATTTTTGAGAGAGACAGAGCACAAGCGGGGGAGGGGAAAAGAGAGAGGGAAACACAAAATCACAAGCACGCTCCAGGCTCCAAGCTGTCAGCACTGAGCCCGATGCAGGGCTCGAACGTGTGAACTGTGAGATCATGACCTGAGCTAAAGTCAGAAGCTCAACCAACTGAGCCACCCAGACTCCCCTAGGGGGCAATCTGTTTTATTCAGTCTACCAATTTCAAATGTTAATCTCATCCAGA
The DNA here is from genome assembly GCF_018350195.1 of Panthera tigris. Classification (NCBI taxonomy): domain Eukaryota; kingdom Metazoa; phylum Chordata; class Mammalia; order Carnivora; family Felidae; genus Panthera; species Panthera tigris. The sequence goes on along the minus strand of NC_056668.1, from coordinate 38,519,392 downwards.
AATTCCCTCACACACATCCAGAACAGTGTTGGGCAAAATGTCTGAGCACCCTGTGGCCCAGTCAAGTTCACACATAAAATTAACAACCACATAGGCAAAATGGGAGTTGATCATTAAAAGGAGAATTATCAATCTTCGATCACAATATTTTCATGTAAAATTCAGAAAAGTAAATTTTGGTGCTACTCAATGAAAGATCATCTTTTAGTCATCCTGTGCCTACTCCCGTCATGAATACATCACAGTACTGCAGCTGTTACATATACGATTGTATCATCCACAGATTTGTGAATCCCTTAAAGCAGAGCCTGTATGTATCATTCTTGAGTGTCCAACACAAAACCTAGAACTTGTTATGCATTCAATAAATATCTGTAGAATGAATTAGATGGCCGATATAATCTACAATTTAGTAACTCATATTCTGTATCATTTTAGAGTTGTCACAGCACATTTACATGGTTTATCTCATCAGAGCATTATGATCCCAATTCCATCAATGAAAAAATAAAGTTCACAGATAATATTGACACATAACTAGAAGTTAGCAACACAAGCACTTGAAGAAACCAGAGTTCCTAAACCCAATCTAAATAGCACAGCAAAGGTAAGGAAATTATTAGGAAATGATGAAACAAACAAACAAAATGACAAACTGGTCACCTTTTTAGAAGTTAATATAATTACAGGTACTGTTTAAGACTATAAAAAATTGGGGGGAGTTCAACATATATTACCTTGTTTAATAGTTTCAGTAACCTAATGAGAGGAATTATTATCACTATTTTATCAAGGCAGAAACTGACACATTTAGAAGCTGCACAAGATTATGTAGGAAGTAGTCAGTAGAACTAAGTTTTCCACTGAGATCTGGCTAATCCCTAAAGTCTATGCTACTAACTACTGTTTAATACCATTATTTACTATTTAAAACACTCCCACAAAGTATGTGCAACAACATTTTACAGGTAAAAAATGGAGCTCAAGAAGGTTAAATTACTTATCCAGTCCACAAAGACAATTAGCAGAGCACAGATACTTAAGTCAAGTCCAAAACCTGTTCTCTTTTTCCATTGATCTCAGCCTCCATTGCATTGCAAGCACTTTGATGTATGAGACACTCACTGGACCTGCACTCACATGCACATACTTTAACAGAAAAAGTTACAGAAATACAGCTATTGGATTCTGAATTTATTTTTAATTTGGGGCCATTAAAGAAACCAAAATTTCCCTGTGAGCTGCATATTAGCCTCCCAAAAAAGAAAAGCCCAACTTTTCTTAACATGGGTGATATACTGGTCAGAGTGACTAAAATTAACAACTCAGGAAACCACAGATGCTGGCGAGGATGTGGAGAAACGGGAACCCTGTTGCACTGTTGGTGGGAATGCAAACTGGTGCAGCCACTCTGGAAAACAGTGTGGAGGTTCTTCAAAAAATTAAAAATAGATCTACCCTATGACCCAGCAATAGCACTGCTAGGAATTTACCCAAGGGATACAGGAGTGCTGATGCATAGGGGCACTTGTACCCCAATATTTATAGCAGCACTTTCAACAATAGCCCAATTATGGAAAGAACCTAAATGTCCATCAACTGATGAATGGATAAAGAAATTGTGGTTTATATACACAATGGAATACTACTTGGCAATGAGAAAGAATGAAATATGACCTTTTGTAGCAACGTGAATGGAAATGGAAGGTATTATCCTGAGTGAAATAAGTCAGTCAGAGAAGGACAGATAACATATGTTTTCACTCATATGTGGATCTTGAGAAACTTAACAGAAGACCATGGGGGAAGAGAAGGGTGGAAAATAGTTACCAACAGAGAGGGAGGCAAACCCATAAGAGACTCTTAAATATAGGGAACAAACTGAGGGTTGATGGGGGGGTGGGTGAGGGGAAAATGGGTGATGGGCATTGAGGAGGGAACTTGGGATGAGCACTGGGTGTTGTATGTAAGTAATGAACCACAGGAATCTACCCCCAAAACTAAGAGCACATTTTATACACTATATGTTAGACAATTTGACAATAAATTATATATACAAAAAAAAATAGATGATATAAATGTAACACTTAGAAAGATGAGTAAACAAGGAAATAATATGACAATAAATGAAGAAAGGATCTGTACCATGAATAGTGTATACATACTTCATCTATAATTTTTGGCAAACACTTCCACCAAGTCCTCAAAGAGGATATTATTATAATCACAATGGCACATTCCAGTAGTGGCTTTTTTTTTAATAGATGGAAAGATAGAAAGTTTAAGACAAATACATAGACATGGAAATACAGGTATATGTAATTGACATGTATGTGAGGTAGCTCTTTGGCATTCTCCATATAGTTTTTTTTTTTTTCCCTATAGGGGGATTTTAGTTTAACCCTTTCCTGTGTTGTTATAATAATGCTAGGGGTACCTGGGTGGCTGAGTCAGTTAAGCGTCTAACTCTTGATTTCATCTCGGGTCATGATCTCACCATTTGTGAGTTCAAGCCCTACACAGAGCTCAGCACTGACAGTGTGAAGACTGCTTGCAATTCTCTTTCTCTCCCCCCACCCCTCTGCCCCTCTCTGCTCCCTCTCTCTCTCTCAAAATAAATAAACTTAAAAAAAATAACCCTAATTTAAAGAACCCCACCAGAATTTCCTAAGAACCAATTTGGTAGAATGGAACTAAATAGACATTTGAATGCAAGGATCTGGTTAGTCAGGTGAACTATATGGTAATTGTTTTGTATTCCTTCAAATTGTAAGGTGCTAAATAGATTAAATTAATCCACCACTTTAAGGAATTTATGGTGTATTGAGTAATAAACTATGACATTTTGCCTAATAGCCAAAGTAGTTTGGGAAGGAAAGTCTGAGTTCAAGTTCATACCCATTGACCTTGAAGATGCCCACGTTGGGGTGCTCCTCAAGCTGTTTTAAGATAAAAGATACCTTGGGGCTCCTGGGAAGTTCCGTTGGTTAAGCATCCAAATTCAGCTCAGGTCATGATCTCATGGTTTGTGGGTTCATCAGGCTCTATGCTGACAGCTCAGAACCCGGAGCCCGCTTTGGATTCTGTGTTTCCCTCTCTCTCTGCCCTTCCCCTTCTCATGCTTGTCTCTCTCTCTCTCTTTCAAAAATAAACTTCAAAAACAAACATTAAAATTAAAAAAAAAAAAAGATAAAAGAGATCTCATGAGGTAAATGCAGTCCAGAGATATAAAGATTTGGAAGTCAGGTCATCAAATTAAATATCCAAGTTTTAAGAATGATTGCATTTTTACAAGGAATAGAATAAAAATGATAGCAAATCCAAAATACTGGAGTGTTCCTGTCGTCTATGTTAGAAAGAAGGAATGGGGACAAACGAGATGCAGTTCCAAGAGAAGACAGAGAAGTCCCACTACTACCATAAAAGACTCAGGAAGGAAAACGTTAGGAAGAAATGTTGCAGACACTGAAATATATTGGAAAAAAGGCTGGAAGAAGAGGTGACCTATAGAAAAAGTGGATTTGATTAATACGGGATTTTTGGTAACCTTTTTCAAAGCAACCTCAATACTGGGTGGGACATAAGCAAGAAGAAGTTATAAAGAGAAAACGGCTGATAAGGATAAGATATTGGTAGTGCAAAATTTAATGAGCATATGATCATGACTTTAAAATGCACATTTTAGCGCAGTATATTGGAAACATAGACTGAAATTCTGCATTTTTAAAAGTTTGTAGGTAATACCAATGCAACTGGCCCATGTACTAAACTTAAGTAGCAAGATTATAAAGTGCGTAAGCTGATTTCCTTTCTATTCTATTCTATTCTATTCTATTCTATTCTATTCTATTCTATTCTATTTTATGTATGCTTATAATTCAAGGGATTCAGGGGATAGAAGGAAGATGGTATTCTTTAAGCTCAATTGAAAAAGGTCAAGCTAATTGGAAATGAAAAAGAATGCAAGAATGCATTTTTGGTAAACTTTCCTCTTTAGTACAGAAACTATACTCAATTATCATGTGTTTTTACAGGTGCAGTTTGGAAAAAATTAACCAAAAATATTGGGTAATAGTATTGTACTAGTAGGTAATAGGTTTTGCTTGTTCAACCCTGATATAGAGGGTTCACAAAAAGGATATGCTTTTACTTTGATTTAGTAAAGCAGCATTCTGAAAAGCAGTTGAAGCTTTTAGAGATACAAAAGCAATGTGCTTATATATACCTATCTTCCAAAATTCAGATTTCATTTTTCTACTCCATTCAAAGATGTTCTTTCCCCCCTCTTATATAAAGCATGTACAGGTTACAAAACAGTATTGGAAAAAGAGATAAAGAAGTAAGTAAACCTTATATTATGTATAATAATTGTGATATTTGAATAAAGTTTCAGTATTTTTGTTTCTCATTCATCACACAAATATGAAGCAACAGATATTAATTAGCAATTTGTTAGAAACCACATCATGTTTCACAGTGTACTGTTTCCTCAGTTGGAGGCACTTTCGGGTAGAGAACTAAATCTCTAACGAGAGCATTACTTTCTAGTTCTGATAAAGAAAAACAAAAGTAATAAAAGATTTACATTCAATAGAGTGCTCAGTTAAACAGAGTACATATAAGTGAGTTCAAAGATGACACAAAATTAAACATGCTTTTGCTTATTTTTATCTATTTATTTTTAAACACCTGGATGCTAGCCAAGAACATCTGAAGAATTCATGCCAAATTAATTGTTTCCCTGGAGGGGAATACATAAATAAGTTGACAAAACCAATGTTTATAAATATTGATTGTCTGAATATGTTTCCTAGATTAACTCCGGGTAAGGTATCAACATGAATATAAGTTCTTCATGAACCAATCCTGGAAGAGAGATACCTGCATCTGAATCATGAACTAGGAAATAATAGCATACACCTGCTAGGAATGTGGATTAATTTCCATTAGACACATTACAGATGGGATCAGATAGAAAGAAGACAGCAAGGCCATACTCACAGCTGCCCTCCCAGAGAAAGCAGAACTACAGGGAGAGAGCAGAGGGAAAAGAGCAGGCTAGGTGCAGATGTGAAATGACAACCACTAGTTGGCACTGAGAAAGTTTTCCAAAGCCGCTTTCCTGGGGACCACAGGGCAAAAACAGTCTCAGCAAACTGAAAGCTAGAAGGTGGCAGGCAAATTTCCTGGAGGTCAACTTGCATGTACAATCCACCACCAAAAAAATAAGAATTAAAAAAATAACAGAGAAGAGAGTATGATAACCACCTCATTAAAAGCTCTTTACCTAAAATATATCTATCTTAATATATGAATGATACATTTACATTAGACACAGATTAATTATATACTATGTACAAGCAACTCAACATGCAACATTATCAGTAAAAGCTTCTAAAAATGCTTTGGGCAAGGCACCGTAATTTTCCTATTTCACAGATAAAGAAACTGAGAATCAGTGAGATTAAATTACCTAAGGACACATTGTGAGAAATTAGCAAATCCAGGATCTAAATGTAAAAAAATCTGGTTCCCAAATCCTGTGTTTAACATTTTATATGGTTTCACAAGTAACAAATGATATGCAAAATAAAGCAATAAGAAGTCACTGTCAACTTAAAAACTAATGCTGATATTGGTCATTGACAGAGGTATACACAGAAACTCTCAGGGCAAATGGGAACGTAAGTTGCTATAACTTTCATGAATATTTTAAAATTATCAACAGTCAAATAATTCCTCTGAGACAAGTCTACTTCTAAGAATTTATTCAAATGAAATAAGAATAAATGGACTTAAAAATTTCACTAAAATTATTTATCACAACATTCTTTAAAATAACAAAAACTGAAGGTCTCAAAAAAAGGATCATAGTAAAATAAATCACAGTATATCCAGGAGAACATGATATAACATTGAAAGATATACTGAGCATTGCAAATGGGTGGGGAGACATGCTTCACGGTAATATAAGGCAAAGATATTTATATCGTTAAAAAAAAACCAGAATGCACATATACAGACATGCAGTTTTTTTTTATGCTATTTCTATTTTTAGTTTTTTGGGGAACCTCCATACTCTTTTCCACAGTGGCTGCATCAATTTACATTCCCACCAACGGTGCACAGGGCATCTGCACCCTTTTCTGTGCACCCTCTTAAAGACTTGTTATTTCTTGTTTTTTTTTTCTTCTTTCTCAAGTTTTTATTTAAATTCCAGTTCATTAACATCCAGTGTAATATTAGTTTCAGATGTAGAATTTAGTGATTCATCACTCACAAATAACACCCAGTGCTCTTCACAAGTGGCCTCCTTAACACCCATCACCCATTTATCCCATCTCCCCACCAACCTCCCCTCCAGTGACCCTCTGTGTTTAAATTAAATTGTCTGTATTTAAGAGTCTCTTATGGTTTGCCTCTCTCTCTGTTTTTATCTTATTTTTCCATCCCTTCCCCTATGTTCATCTTTTGTGTTTCTTAAATTCCATGTATGAGTGAAATCAGATGATATTTATTTTTCTATGACTTATTTTGCTTCGCATAATACACTCTAGTTCCATCCACAAGGTTGCAAATGGCATGATTTCATTCTTTTTGATTGCCAAGTAATATTCCATTGCATACACACACACACACACACACACACACACACACACACCCCACATCTTTATCCATTCATCAGTTGAAGGACATTTGGGCTCTTTCCATAATTTGGCTACTATTGATAGCACTGCTATTAAACACTGGGGTGCATGTGCCCCTTCAAATAAGCACTTTTGTATCCTTTGGATTAATGCTGGGTAGTGCAATTGCTGGGTCATAGGGTAGTTCTATTTTTAACTTTTTGAGAAACCTCCATAATTTTTCCAGAGTGGCTGCACCAATCTGCATTCTCACCAGTAGTGCAAAAGTATTCCCCTTTCTCTGTATCCTCACCAACATCTGTTGTTTCCTGAGTTGTTCATTTTAGCCATTCTGACAGTTGTGAGGTGGTATCTCATTGTGGTTTTGATTTGTATTTCCCTGATGATGAGTGATGGTGAGCATCTTTTCATGTGTCTGGTAGCCATCTGGAGGTCTTCTTTGGAAAAGTGTCTTTAACCCACTTCTTCACTGGATTGTTTGTTTTTTGGGGTGTTGAGTCCACCAAACATTTAAAGAAGAGTTAATACCTATTCTTTTGAAGATGTTCCTAAAATAGAAATGGATGGAAAACTTCCAAACTCATTCTATGAGGCCAGCATTACCTTGTTTCCAAAACCAGACAAAAACACCACTCACATGGAAAATTACAAACCAATCTCCCTGATGAACATGGATGCAAAAATTCTCAAGAAGATACTAGCAAACCAAATCCAACAATACATTAAAAGAATTATTCACCATGATCAAGCAGGATTTATTCCTGGGCTGCAGGGGTGGTTCAATATGCACAAATCAATCAACATGATACATCGCGTTACTAAAGAAAAGCATAAAAACCACACGATCCTCTCAATAGATGCAGAAAAATCACTTGAAAAAATACAGCATCCTTTCTTGACAAAAACTCTCAAGAAAGTAGGGATAGAAAGAACATACCTCAATATCATAAAAGCCATATATGAAAGACCCACAGCTAATATCATCCTCAGTGGGGTACAACTGAGAGCTTTCCCCCTAAAGTATGGAACACAACAGGATGTCCACTCTCACCACTGTTGTTCAACAAAGTGTTAAAAGTCCTAGCCTCAGCAATCAGACAACAAGACAAAATAAAAGACATCCAAATCACCAAGGAAGAAGTCAAATTTTTACTCTTCGCTGATGACATGATACTCTATGTGGAAAACCTGAAGGCTCCACCAAAAAAACTGCTAGAACTGATAAATGAATTCAGCAAAGTCACAGGATATAAAATCAACATGCAGAAATCAGTTGTATTTCCATACACCAATAATGAAGCAGCAGAAAGAGAAAGCAAGAAATCAATCCCATTTACACTGGCACTGAAAACCATAAAAAGCCTAGTAATAAACTAACCAAAGAGGTAAAAGACCTATACGCTGAAAACTATAGAAAGCTTATGGAAGAATCTGAAGAAGATACAAAGAAATTGAAAAACATTCCATTCTCATGGATCGGAAGACCAAACATTGTTAAAATGTCAATAGTACCCAAGCAAACTACACATTCAATGCAATTCCTATCAAAATAACACCGGCCTTCTTCACAGAACTAGAACAAACAATGCTAAAATTTGTACGGAACCGAAAAAGATCCTGAATAGCCAAAGCAATCCTGAAAAAGTAAACTGAAGCTGGAGGCATCACAATTCCGGAGTTCTAGATGTATTACAAAGCTGTAATCATCAAGACAGTATGGTACTGGCACAGAAACAGACACATAGATCAATGGAACAGAACAGAAAACACAGAAATGGACCCAAAAATGTAGGGCCAACTAATCTTCAACAAAGCAGGAAAGAATATCCAATGGAAAAAAGACAGTTCTCTTCCATAAATGGGGTTGGGAAAACTGGAGAGTGACATGAAGAATGAACCTGGACCACTTTATTACACTGTACACAAAAATAAACTCAAAATGGATGAAAGACCTAACTGTAAGAGAGGGAACCATCAAAATTGTAGAGGAGAAAACAGGCAACAACCTCTTTGACCTCATACGCAGCAACTTACTAGACATGTCTCTGGAGGCAAGGGAAACAAAAGCAGATATGCAGTTTAAAAAAGAATTTTGTGGTCACTTCTTTATGCCAAATTGGAGAGGATTAGTTTAATTCATATCAATGGAGTAGTTTAAGTCTGTTTCCATTTCAGAGACTCCAAGAGAGTAAGAAGTAAAACCGGAACTTTAGACTCTCTTTTCTGAAGAACTGGATGTGAACTTGAGATGTGAACCCAGATAGTCTTACAGACTGAGCTCTTATTAAACATGACCTTATATTTGTAGTTAAAAGCTACTCTTCCAGGGGATAACATGTGCTATTCACTGTTCTAAGTATTCCACAAACACCTGACTGATTAATGTTGCTAGGAACCGTATGCAGTAAGAACAGTATGACACATCTTTATATGCAGATGTGAAGTAGCAGGCCACAGAGCTGACAAGGGACAGAACCAAGGCTTTCAACCTAAGTCTGACACCAGAACTACACTTAACCATGATGTTAAGATGTCTTTATATTCTTTGTGTTCCCTCCACCTTCTCCACAGCCCCAATGGCTTCATCCCATCACTTACTTTATTTCTATCCTGACATTCCTGGATTTTATTGTCTTGTATTATGTAAATATCACCACTATGTATAATTTTGTTTCTTCCACTGTTACCTTGTCATAATTGTGGTTGCTTAATTGGTATTTACAAACATTTTAAAATTCACTTATTTTATCAAGTTTCCCAGTTCACTTCTTTGCTGAAGCTTGCCCTATAAATTGGCTTGCCAAGTGAAATAAGTCAGTCAAAGAATGACAGATATCATGTGCTTTCATTCATATGAGGATCTTGAGAAACTTAACAGAAGACCATGGGGGAAAGGAAGGGGAAAAAATAGTTACAAACAGAGAGGGAGGAAGGCAAACCATAAGAGACTCCTAAATACAAAGAACAAACTGAGGGTGGATGGGGGGAGGGGAGCAGGGAAAATGGGTGATGGGCATCTAGGAGGGTACTTGGGATGAGCACTGGGGGGTTGTGTGTAAGCAATGAACCACAGGAATCTACCCCCAAAACCAAGAGCACACTTTACCCACTGTAAGTCAGCCAATTTGACAATAAATTATATTTAACAAATAAAATAAATTGGCTTACTAAGGGCCATGTTTCCTAAATTTTTAGTTTTCTGTTGCCTTCATGCTTGAGTAAGATTTCAGCTCAATCTAAAATTCTTGAATTGCCCTTTACTTCCCTGATGATTTTGAAACAATACTTCTTCATTTTCTAATTGTCATGTTGTTACAAAAGGGTTCTGAGGCCAGCCTTATTCCAACTTATAGACAAATTGAATTTTCTCTCTGAGTGACATAAAAATGATTTTTCTTGATATACATTTATGTTAATTGATCTGCATATTCTTTCTTTCTAAACACAACTTGTAGTTTCAGTATGTAGCTTCAAGTTTTCATTTATTTTATGCAAGTTTTCTTAAATTATCTCTCTGGAAAATATTTGTTTTCTGCTTTCATTTATCCCATTCTACTTATTTTGTTTTCTTTATAAGGGTCAACAATAAGGCATACATTAAATCATCTTTTTTCTATTATACGTACTTATTACTTTCTTTCAAAACCTTTTTCTTTTTTTACAACTTTTCTCTTATATTTCACTTGGCTTAATTTTCTTAATTATCTCCTTTATCTCCCCATTTTTCAGAGAATACATTTCCCTGTATCTACTTCCCATGCAACCTCTATTTCTGTGATATTTTTCTCCTTTATATGTAAATATATATTAATTTTGCCACATACTTTTTTAAATTCTTTGCATTGTCTCACTTTTTCTTAAGTCCTGTGTCTCACTATGTTATCAATACAATGACAAAATGTGTACACCAAATTTCCCCTGCTTTTATGCTATAATCTCTAGCATGTTTCTAGTATGTTCACAAATATCTTTTGCATGCTAAGTCCATTTTCATATTTTATTTTCAGTTACTTTCGCCTAAGGCCCATTACACTGCTTTTTATTTCTTCTTATGAATCTGAAAACCTTTTCCTAGACAAGCTCCTTGTAAAAGTTTACAATAAACAAGAACGTGGAATGGTGAATTAGGGTGATGGCAGATTAAAACCCAGGGACATTCAACTTAAGCCACTGTCATTTTCTCATGAGCATCTCCAGGGTGCCCTTACACAACTCTGGTATATCCAGAAGTTTCATCATTGGTCTGCTGGGTATGTTTGGACCTATTCAATCGCAAAGAAATACACACACACGTACACACACACTCAACTGGATTAAGGAATCATCTGAATTCCTCTTATTCAGGGTCTGAAAATTCCAAGGTAGGGCTGACCAGCACACAGGAGCCAGAATATCAAAGAGAGTTATCAGAACTTGGATGGAGTTGGAGTGAGGTAGGGAAGCAGAAGGATGTCCCTTCTAGAAAGACTCCATCTCTGCTGTTTTTCTATAATGTCTCATTTACTTATGTTCCATATTTTGCCTCCAAGTAAATCAAAGAAGCTATGCTCACACTTCAAGGGGGATGCAAGAAAGTTAATTATGCTTTGAGTTTTATCCTAGGCCCCAAACACCTGATAACACCTAAGAGACAGATCCCCAAAACATTCCAGGACATTAGCTTCAAACCAACCGCAGTTGACACTGGCATCAATACCCCTACCTTTAGTAATTTACAGAATAACACCTATTGTTTACCTAACACTCACCTTTAATTGTGTCCTACCCTGGATTCCTGAAGGAACACATACCCTAGATCTTTTTCCAATATAAACCCCTAGTCCCAAGCAACAACAAGACTCAGTCTCTTTTCTTTTCTGCATCTCCCAGGCACTCCATCTGCTACTGTCATCTACACTATCCTGTAAACTCTGTTTCTACTTCCTCCAGCTCGTGTTTGATATCTATCCGGCATGAAGCCCAAGACCCTCTTGGCTGGTCCCGTGAGATCCCCTCTCTGGGTCCTGGGACCAAGCCTGCCTGCAACAAGCAGTCTCTCAGCAATATTTTCTTCTGGACTCCTGCTTCTATTTCCAGGAGTTCTAGGCTTTAATGCTCCTCTTACCAAATTTGGCAGAAAATGCATTAACTATCCAATATCTATTTTCTCTTTCTCTTTTACTAATGGAAGCACATTCAGAGCTGCAATGTGTCCAGTTGAGCACTATTTGTGTTCCCAGATTGTGATAGTGAGAAGTGACCATACAAGCCAGTTCTTAAAATGAAATGGAAAATTTCTATTGGATGTGATCCAGGAATGATACTATTTTCCTGGAGTAACTGAATAGATTGAGTTGACCCAGATCTTAGCTCTTTGCCCTTCCCCCTTCTTTCTGCCTACAGATGGAGCAAACATTTTGTGACAAAAAGAGCCACATAATGGGGTGAACAGAGAATGGAGCTGAAGAGAGCCTAGGTTCCTAATATCCTGTAATGACTGTGCTTGCACTCAACTTGTTTTCTCTTATGCTCTAGTAATCACAAAAGAAAAATAAACTTTAAGAAACTATAGTTGAATATCTGGTATATGGAAATAATAAAATCCCAAGTGATACAAGAAACTCACAAGATAAAAAAGGGAAAGTATTTTACTTCCTAGCTTTCACTTCCAAAATTTCTGAAATTCAATCTTATTTATTTATTCCGTTGAGTGACAGGTCATTCCTAAACAAATAACAATGTCTAGGGGCGTGGGGAGATGCCAGGCTTTTATTCTCAACTCTAAAGTCAAGGATGGAATTAGCTTTACCTGGACCACAGAGACTACAAATGAAACACACACACACACACACACACACACACACACACACACACACGCATGCATACACACACCCCGAACTACAAATGAAACACACACACACACACACACACACACACACATGCATGCATACACACACCCCGAAGTGTCCTTTTGAGGAGAAAAATGAATGTATTCTAGACAGCCAAAACCATTCTCCCAGGGTGAGGGAGGGAGAGAAGGTATATGTGTGTGTGTGAAATGATTAAGTTTTTACTTAACTTCAGCTGACAAATATTGGCAGCAGCAAGGCTGTTTGCAACCCATAGTTTCTCCTCTAATTTGTCACACTAAAAGCTAGCTTTTGCAGTGATGGAATGTCTGCATGATTTCTAGCTTCTCCTCTAACATAAGCATTGTCAATCAAAATTCAGGAGATTTCTACGACGAGCTTCTACGCTGTGATATGTTTGTTTAAAATAAGTTGGTTTTCACTCCTCAGTTTGTGCCTTGTGGTTTAGAAAATCTACTTGCCTGGTGAATCTGGCCAAAGTCTGAGATGTTCTTTCAATATATTTGTTCATGTATTGATGCTGCAGGCACTGGGGCTTCCCAAGTCTGGTTAAAATCAAGTTTGTTGTTTGTTTTGTTTTTTTGTTATTATTATTTTTACCAGCTCTATTTAGGAGATGACAAGAAATCTTTACTCCATCATCTTAAACTAAAAGTATACCATATGCCACTTATATTCTCAAATATGAATTCACTAGTTGGAGATATATATATATATATATATTTGCATGTATATATACATATATATGTATATATGCACAGACATATATGTACATTTCAGATTTCTAGATTTCAGATTTATCCTTAATAGAAAAGTACAAATTTCTAACATACGGTTTTTATCATGCCAACTCTATCTTCAAATCATCAAAAGCCATTTTATCAAAAGATAAAATCCAATATTCTTACCTTGGAAGGCATATACTTATCAAAGTAAATTCAACTGCACAGTGTATCTGGCTATGCTCTGTGCTTTTTCAAGTTTATGAGTGTGCACAAGTTCTACTTAAAATGTTCTATCTAAAATGTTTACTCTAGCTAAAATATTCTCTTGGTCTATCAACAATGTGTATATATTTATAGGTCAATACCATGGAAAAGCTTCCTCCATTGACTTGCAGTCAGATATTATCATTTTGAATTTCTATGGTATTGCAACATTTGCCATAGCCTTCTCCATATTTTATTTATTTAAATAATGTGTGTTTTATGTTGAAGTGTCTTACTCTCCCTTATAGATATGTGTATCTTTAAGGGGGATATCTTTCTATGACTCATGAATGTTTGCATTATGGCTCCTAATCTGGTAGGTCTTCAGAGACTATTTGGACCACACTTCTAAAATTAAATTAAAATAAAAACAGTCGTATTAAACAACTTCCTCTTTTGTGCAAGGAAAAAAAAGAATCAATTTAATCATTCCAAGTTTCTATTTACACAGCCTAAATAAAATTGACAGAACAACTATGAATTAATGTTGATAACATTAACTTGAATAAGTAGGTTGATGTTGATGAGAAATAGAAAGCAAACAAATAAACAAAAGTACACTATAAGAATTCTGTTTGATATGACCTTCCAGATGATCTGGAACTTTTAATCAGCAGTGATCACCTCTTGGAAATATGAAGGTACAGCATATATACCTGCATGAGAGAGATCATTTTTGAGCTAATGTCTCCCCAATCTACAATTCCCCTAGATCTCTTTTCTAAGTTCCTGTTCTGCATTCTATATGTTGTCTAAAGATACAAACATAAAATGTCCACTGCCCTATGAAACTCATATCAAAAAGAATTTACTATCTTTCCTCATTTGACAGTTTTTTTCCTTTTAAATATTCTATCTACCTTCCATTTTTAGACAAATGTTCTGGATATCTAATGCTGCACACAAAACCCTAAAACTTAGTGGTGTAAAATAATTATTTTGCTCACAGATCTGGTGTCTGGGCTGGCACCTCAGCAGGACTAACTTGTTTCTGCTCCACTCTGAATCAGCTGGGACAGCTTGAAGCCTGTAGTCTGTAATCATTCAAAATCTCATCTACTCACTTGACAGTGTCTGGGATGCAAAGCCTCAGCTAGGAAGCTTTGACTGAGCACCAGAATGGCTAAGGACTCCTTGGATATCTCTCTTTATTTCTATGTGATTTTGCAACATAGCAGCTTCAAGGTAGTTGGCCTTATTACATGGATTCTCAGGCTCCAAAGCATGTGTCTCAAGAGATATCCAAGGGGAAATTGTATCTTCAATATGACTTCGACTTGGAATTTACCTAGTATGGCTTCTGTCACACTCTGTAGGTGGGAGCAGTCATAAGCCCCCTTCCAGATTTAAAAGGAGGGGCCACAGATACCATTTGTCTGTGAAAGTAAGTGTGATGTCTGACTGGAAATATTGTGGTGGCCATGGCTGGAAAACACAATTTGTTATAGCAAATTTATTTTCCTTTTGGAAACTGGCTGAAAAATGTAGTTACTTATAGTATGACAATATCCTATATTATTAATTGTCCTTCAAGAAGGATTAATCTTTGAGAATAAATAAATAAATATGTTTGGCTATCAATGTTCCTCTGCTAATAATTGCTGCACTTGTTTTCAAAATTTTTACTTGTACTTCTGCTTCTTTTTACTTCTTTTTAAAACTTATTATTTAGTCTTACTATTTTAGAGTACAGAAAGGGCAAGTCATCCTGTAACATACATCTATCTCATTGACATACATAATGTAACATATTTCTCATATTTTCTTCAGATCTTTTCTTGCCTGTCTTTCTGTCTTGCTTTCACCTCTGTCCTCCAACTCTTTCATTAAAACGTTATACACAAAAGAAAATCTTTCTGGATTATTTTCCCTAGTACCATTATCCCTTTCTCTTTAATATATATATATATATATACACACACATATATATATATATACACACATATATATATACACATATATATATACACACATATATATATACACATATATATATATACACATATATATATACACATATGTATATATATATATATATATATATATATATATATATATAGGATAAAGCCCATATATATATATGGGCTTGATCTCACAACCTTGGGAACATGACCTGAGCCAAAATCAAGAACCGGATGCTTAACTGACTGAGCTACTCAAACACTCCTAAAACTCATTTTTGAATATGGTATGATGAATGAAAGTTGTATTTTTCCATATACATAAAAATTATCCCAGTATGATTTATCATATTCTTTACCCTGTCACTAATAGTTAAATCAGCTTATTTGAGATGCAATTTATGTATCTATAATAAAGTTTAACAATTCTGCATGCACAATTTAAAAGTATTGACAAACACATGCAATAATTAACAAAAATGTGTAAATGGATATACAAGATAAAAAGATATAGATTGTGACATATAAAACATAAAACATTCAGTGGGGAAGAGCAAAAATATAGACCTGTAGAATGTGTTCAAATTTAAATTATTATCAATTTAATATAAACTGTTAAACATACAAGCCTTCTGCAAACCTTTTGCATAAGCCTCATAGTAACCACAAGGCAAAAACCAAGAATAGGTACACAAAAGAAAGCATACCAATACAGAAAAGCATCAAAACAAAAAGGAAGGGAGCAAGAGAAGAATAAAGGAACACAGGAATTACAAAACAGCCAGAAAACAATTAATACAATGACAAAAGCAACTTAACATACCTGTCAATAATTACTAGAACATAACTAGACTAAATTCTCCAGTCAAAAGACATAGAGTGGATGAATGGTAAAACCCAAGACCCATCTTTATGCTGCCTATAAAAGACTTCCATCAAACGTAAGGACACACAGAGATTGAACATACAGGGATGGAAAAAGATGTTCCCTGCACATGGAAATCAAAAGAAAGTTTGGGGTAGCTATACTTACACCATACAAAACAGACTTTAAGATAAATACTATAATAAGAGACAAAGAAGGTCATTATATAATAATAAAGGGGTAAATATACTAAGATATAACATTTGTAAATGTTAATTCACTTACCATAGGAATACCTAAATATATAAAGCAAATATTAATAGACCTACAGAGAGAAACAGACGGCAATACAATAACAATAGGGGATGTTAATACTCCACTTTCATCAATGGATAGATCACACAGAAAATCAATAAAGAAATACTGGCCTTAAATGACCCATTAGACCAGATGGACTTAGATTTCACCAGAACATTCCATCCAAGATAATAGAATACAAATTCTTCTCAAGTGCACATGGACCATCCTCCAGGACAAATCACATTTTAGGCAACAAAACAAGTATTAATTAAATTAGGAAGGTTGAAATTATATCAAATATCTCTTCTGACCACAGTGGTAAGAAGCTAGAAATTAATTATAAAAAGAAAAGTGAAAAAGTCACAAATATGTGGAGATTAGACATGCTACTGAACACTCAATGGGTCACAGAAGATATCAAAAGAGAAATCACAAAATATCTTGGGACAAATGAAAATGGAAATACAACATACCAAAACTCAGGAGATATAACAAAAGCAATTCCTAAGAAGGAAGTTCATACTGATAAAAGCTTACATAAAGAAATAAAGATTTCAAGTAAACAATCTAACCTAATACCTCAAGGAAGTAGAAAAGAAAAAACAAGTCCTAAGATTAGTAGAGGAAAAGAAATAGCAAAGATCAGAGTGGAAATAAATGAAATAGAGACTAAAATGACAATAGAAGAGATCGATACAATTAGCTAGAATTACCAAGAAAAAAAAAGAAGACTCAAAATCAGAAATGAAAGAAAGAAGTTACAACTGATAGGAGAGAAATACAAAGGCTGATAAGAGACTATTAACTAATCCTTCTCAACCTCTTCCAAAACAGTAGAAGAGGAGGAAACATTTCCAAACTCATCTCACAAAATTAGCATTACTGTGATACCAAAACCAGACAAAAACACTGTAAGAAAAGAAAATTACAGGCCAGTATCCATAATTAACATAGATGCAAATACCTCAACCAAATATTTGTAAGCCAAACTCAACAATACATTAAATAATCCACATACCATGATCAAGTAGGTTTTATTCCAGGGAAGCATAGATGGTTCAACATATGTAAATCAATCAGTGTTATATACCACATTAACAAATGAAACAAAAGTCACATGATCATCTCAATCGATGCAAAATAAGCATTTGACAACATCCAACACCCAGTTATGATAAAAACTCTTAATAAAGTGGGGACTGAGGGACTGTACCTCAACCCAATCAGCTAACATCATAGTCAAAGGTCAGCTTATCTTCTAAGATGGGAAACCAGACAAGGATGCAGACTCTTGCCACTTTTATTCAACGTAACATTGCTTTAGATGTCCTACCCAAAACAATTAGGCAAGAAAAGGATATAAAAGGCATCCAAATTGGAAAGAAACTAGTATAACTGTCACTGTTTGCAGATAACATATTGTATATGGAAAACCCTGAAGACTTCATAAAAAAAAAACACTTCAGAACTAATAAATGAACTCAGTAAAATCACAGGATACAAAATTAATGTACAAAAATCTGCTATATCTCTATCCACTAAAAATATATTATCAGAAAGAGAAATAAAGAAAGTTCCATTTACAATTGGCTCAAAAAGAATAAAATGTCTAGGAATAAATTTAACCAAGGAAGTGAAAGACCTAATAATTACACTGATAATTATAATGTCTCTCATGACAAAAGAAATTGAAGAGGACACAAATAAATGTAAAGATAGGCTGTGCTCATGGATTAGAAGAATTAATATTGTTAAAAATGTCAATACTACCCAAAGCAATCTACGGAATTTTTTTTCCCAATAGATCACAGCTATAAGTCAATACAAGTCATTTTAAGATGCAAAACCAAGCAGTAGAAACTAAAGAAAATGCAGCCTAAAGCAGAAGTCAGCAGACTCTAAGTTATATCTGTCCCTTTGTCTAATCTGGCCATATCCATTTGTTTATTCTCTATGATTGCTTTTGAACAGGATTTATATCAGTTCAGCCACTGACAAGGAGATTATATGGCCCACACAGTGGAAAATATTTACTTTCCACCCCTTCCAGAAAAAGTTTTGATCCCTGTTCTTAGAGTAGCATGAAAATTAACTGATATAAAGTTAAACACTAAAACAATTACATATGTGTATATACAGATACAGATATATTCCTAAATACCAAAATAAATTAAAAATAGAGTACAACCGAGACCCACTGTAAGAAATATTTTCTGATCGGCTTTAAGCAAAACTTAAATCTGTGTTGCACTCAAAAGAGACACGAGACGATATAAAGAGACTAAAATAAAAGGATGGATAATGATTTATCAGGCAAATAAAGACAATAAGAAAGCAAAAGCTTCAATCTTTATATCACTCATGTAGGTCTCAGGCCAAAATGCATTATACAAGAAAAATAAGGACACTTTATAACACTAAAGGCCACAAATCACGACAATATAATATAACCTACACACCAAATCTCTATCTTTATCTATACAACAAAAAATACAGCAACCATTTGGCTTTTGCCTTTGATAGAGTTTATTTTAGAAATGAGTGCTTGAGTTAGGTCAGACCAAGACATCTTGTCAGAATGTGAAAACTGAAAATTGGTGGAGTCCAAAATTTCTTTTACTTCAGTTTATTAGATTTTCAAATAAGCAATGTAATGAATACATGCTGACCCCATGTTTTATATTCTTTTACAACATGGTCAGTCAGGTGCAGCAACAAGAGGAGACAGAGGAGAGGCTCAAAAAAAAAAGTTTATTATACTTACAGGTCCTATTAACAGTAGGGACGGGTGGTCAGGAGAAAGAAGATAGGAGCCAAAGGAAAACATTAGACCAGAGCCCTCATTGGGGTTTTCAAGAAAAAGGCAAGGCAGAAGGGGTTAAACAGTTTCAAATTGGCTAGCGTGAATAATTCCACTGAGTTTTGGGCTTTGGTGTGGTCTCTTGCCTGGTTCCTGGGCTTGGGTGATTAAGGTAGAAGGATTTTATCTCCTGAGGGGCTAAGCAGAGTAGGTATGGCTCTGGGCTAGTTAGTTTTCATATCCTGGGTGGGCCCTTTGATATCACCAAGAACTGGTTGGCCTCTTCTAAGCCCATCACTTCCAAGCCAGAAAGATTTTTTAAGAGGTCAAAACACTGTAATATACAATTTTTTTTAAATACATAATACACTCCATTAGCATAAGCCAAGAGGGAGTCACAGCGGTTGGAATATAAATGCTCCTTCTCTGTTCTCCCAACTTTCACAAGAAGTCGAGAGAAGTCCAGAACTTTGCACTCTCCTAAAAAAACCTCCCACCGTCTCTACATCTTAACCATCAAAAATTTCTTAACCACAAAGATTCAAAGGGCACTGGGTCTTCTTCATCTTCCTAATTACCATCCACAAGTGATGACTGTTTTCTCTCACAGCTTTCCTAGAACCAGGCTGCGAGACAGAGCTGGTAACCCCCATCTTTCACATTGCTGCTTCAAAATCATTCCACCATATTCCCTAATCCTGTTTCGCATTTTATCTCCTAGGATGACAATACCTCTGCCTATTCCTCTTACCTACTCACCCCTGTGATATACCAGCCACATCCAGTGATATTATTACCACACTTCAAGATCCCTCTTTCATGCATTCGCTTTCTTCTCTGCCCAGCTTATAGTCCCTACTTCCTCATTACCGTCACTTTAAAGCACCTATCTTTTAATTTCCTAATTCCTTCATGGTTTCACCTTTCTCACTTGCCAAAAAACCAACCTCAGGTCAAGGAGGAGCGCGGCGCGCAAGCGCGGGGCTGCTGCTCAGCCGCTCAGCCGCAGGGGTCTCTTGGCGGTGGACCGCCCGCGCCCCGGGAAGCCCGGGTCACCCCCTGTCGGGGCCCTAGAGGACCGGCCGGCACGCAGCCCTCACCCGGCGACGGCCGGCCCTCCCGCGCACTCTGGCCGCGTTCGGGAGGCAGCAGCGGAAGGCGGCGCGCCGACCCGAGCTCACTCGGCTGACTTCTGTGGTCTCCGTGCGCGGAGTTCGTCCACGTCCGACCGCCCCCTCCAGGCTACGCTACGAGCCCCGGGAACTTCCGGGTCTGCGTCTGGCCCCTAGCTTTGCTCCCGACCCCCAAGTCGCACTCGACGGAATGCGGGGTCCTCGGGACAGCGCTCCCGGGCCGCTCAGCGTGCCCAATGCCTCGGCGTCCACACTTCCTACCCCCACGCTTCTAAAATCGTGTATACATTGGTTTTTAAATGACATAATAATTTTTTAAAAGTCAAAACCAAATCTCATTTAACTGTAACCCTAAATGCCTAACCGTTTTTTATTTTGTTTTGTTTTGTTTTGTTTTGTTTTTTTAGAAAACTGCACGTTAGCAGTTTGGTCTCTGTTCAAGGACGGACAACTAATTCCAGTGAGACCTTTTGTTTGGCGATTGTTAACATTTCCCTAGCCTTTTATTCTAGTCCATTCACTTCCCTACTCTACCAGAGGACAATTTTATAACTCACCCTTTCTCCTTCAAATACCTCCCCCACTCCTTTTCTCACTTTTACTTAACCACTCTGCTTTCTGCTTTCCATTTTCCTTAAAATAAAAAAAAAAAAAAACAAAAATAAAAACAAAAAACAGAACAGAACAACTCTCCGTGTAAAGCTAAATTCTTCAAAGGTGCACCAGCTTCAAACTTCAACTCCTCCATCTTTTGCCAAAATGTTCCCTCCGTCTCCGGAATCACCATTTTTTCCCCCTAATTTTTCTCTTGGATACTTCTCATCAATATAAAAACACTTTTTAAAAAAATTTACATTCAAATAAAAGTTCATAATAAATACGGTGTTAACACCACTTTCCATTCAGCTAGCATCCATATCTCTGTCCCTCTATTAGCATACTTCACTAAAGAGTTTTCATAACCATTTTACATAATTCTCCCTAAAACCAATCTTTTATGGGTTGAGTTGTGTCCCCTTCCCCAAAAGATACGTTGAAGTCCTAACCTACAGCCCCTTATTTGGAAATAAAGCCGTTAGAGATATAATTAGTTAAGGTGTGGTCACACCGGGGTCAGATGGGACCTTAATCCATTATAGCTAAAATTCCCATAAGAAAACACAGGGGTAGGCAAGCCTGGGTGGCTCTGTTGGTTAAGCATCCAACTCTTGATTTAGGCTCAGGTGTAATCTCAGAATCCATGAGATTGAGCCCTGCATTGGGCTCTGCACTGACAGTGGGGAGCCTGCTTGCAATTCTCACTCTCCCTCTTTTTCTGCCCCTCATCTACACCTGTGTGTTCTCTCTCTCTCTCTCTCTCTCTCTCTCTCTCTCTCTCTCTCTCTCCTTTCTCTCTCTCTCTCTCAAAAATAGATAAATAAATTTTTAAAAAAGAAAGAAAAGAAAACACAAGTTTACCCAGGGAGAATGCCATATGATAGCATAGGCATATGATTGAGCTAATGTAGATCCAAGTCAAGGAACACAAAAGATGTCAACTGCTACCAGAAGCAGGAAAGAGATAAAGAAGGCTTATATCATAAAGGAGCATGGCCCTTACACTTGATTTCAGACTTCTATCCTCCAGAATTGTGAGATAATAAACTTCTGGGTTTTTTAAACCACCCAGTTTGTGGCACTTTTTTTTTTAATTTTTTTAAAGGTTTATTTATTTTTGAGACAGAGAGAAACAGAGCATGAATGGGGGAGGGGCAGAGAGAGAGGGAGACACAGAATCGGAAGCAAGCTCCAGGCTCCGAGCCATCAGCCCAGAGCCCGACGCGGGGCTCGAACTCACAAACTGCGAGATCGTGACCTGCTGAAGTCGGACGCTCAACCGACTGAGCCACCCAGGTGCCCCTGTGGCACTTTCTTAAACAACCCTGGAAAACTAATACACATTCCAGAATGCATTTACCTACCAGCCAAAACATCTGGTCTTGTCAAGGTCATAAAATGTTAAGACATCAATCCTTACCTTACTTAGTTTATCAGAAATATTAGACATATGTGTTGATTCCTTCTTTAGAGATATACTTTTCTTCACTTACCTCTAAGTACTCTACATTCTCCCTGCTAATTCCTATATCATTGTCCATTCCTTCTCAGACACCTTTTCTGGTTTCTCCTCATCTCCTTGACTTTTATGGATTGGAGTGTCTGACATTCTTTCTTTGGACTGCTTCTCTTGGCCATCTCTCTCTGTTTCATGGCTTTAAATACCCTTTATAAGCAGACAACTATTAGATTTCCATCTCTAGCTAAGAGCCTTGTCTGCTCAACATGACCCCTTCTTGCATGTTTAAGAGATATTTAAAAATGAAGATGTCCTAATTTTTTCTCTAAATGTCTCGCCGACCCTTTATTTCAGTATATGGAAACCCTATTTTTCCAGTTGTCCAGACCCAAATCTTGGAGTTTTCTTTGACTCCTCTGACAATTTCTTATTATTACCATTATCCTCTGACAATTTCTTATTATTACCTTGATAAATCAGTGTTTGACCAGAACTATTGTAATACTCATTTAACCAGTGTCCTTGCTTCTCTTCCTCCTTATTTGCATCCTATTTGTATCAGTGAATCCAGGGTGATTGTGTTACATGTTAGAACATGCCCTTCATCTACACAGAACAGTTCCATGGTTTTGATTTTACTTAGAGTGAAAGACAAAGTATTGAAAATAGCCTGCAAGATCCTACACAGTATTCTTTCTCCCACTCTAGTCTTCCTCTGATCTCATTTCCTCTTCCTCTCCCTCTGTTCCACTCCCAAGTGACTCTTCTGTTCTTCAAATGTATCTCAAAACTTTTTGAGACTTTTGCATTCCTGTTCACTCAGCCTAAAACACTCTTCCCAGAATGCCACACATCTCATTCTTTCTTGTCCTTTCTGCCTTTCAAATGTGAACTTCTCACTGAAACCCTCAATAACCACCCTATTAAAAATCGAATACCTCCACTTCTGCATGACCTACTCTACTTTCTTCCTTTATTTTCCTTCATAAATTTAATTGCAACCTGAAAAAATATGCATGTTTTACATAGTATCTAGTTCATTTCCAATAAAAGAATACCATGAAATCAGGAATTATCTTCTTTTTAATTTACAGTAGTATAATCAGTGCCTGGATGAGTATATGGCATACAGGAAGCACCCAATAAACATTTGTTAAATGAATGAATAAATGTACCATCCTTTAGAAATATAGCAAATAATTTGAATGGACCATTCATTCATTCAACAAATATTTATTGAGCACATACTCAATTTTTAAGTATTCAAAATCTCTGTTAGTAAATAGGAACCTCAGTTTATGCTATACTCCATACTTTAACACATTCTATTGAATGTAAATGCTTTAAAAGTCTGTGAAATTTTCAGTTGTATCAACAAAGAACAGAGATGTGCATTAAATATTATCAGACTTCAGCAAAGATAAGATTTTCTAATGAAGACTTGGGCTTTTGACAAAGAAAAGATAGAAGATACCTAAATGAATACTAGTGACCAGAGCAAATGGACTAATAGAGAGTAAGACTATCTTCATGAATAATAGGCAAACAGAATGGGAGTGAAGAATATGGGATTATACAACCACATTTTTCCATCTGTGCTTTGGGTGGAGCTAGCCTCAGTTTAGGTCATCTCCTATCAATCAGTGGGTTGATGTATAAAAACAACACAATTTTAAAGACTCAAATACCATTACTTCTGAAACATTGGAATCCCTCAGCAAATGTGCACAGTGCTGTCATTAGTAGCACTAACTGTTCTTGCCTCCAAACTCTTGAAATACTTTAATGACAAAGCATTGCTCCAAGGGTAAAGTATACGATTCTTTTATTTTTTTAATTTTTTAATTTTTTTTTTTTTTTGAGAGAGAGACAGAGTGTGAACAGGGGAGGGGCAGGGAGAGAGGGAGACACAGAATCCGAAGCAGGTCCCAGGCTCTGAGCTGTCAACACAGAGCCCTATGTGGGGCTCGAACCCAGGAACAGTGAGATCATGACCTGACCCGAAGTTGAATGCTTGCTTAACTGACTGAGCCACCCAGGTGCCCCTCTTTGATTCTTAATGAGACTTACAAGAATTCCTAATTTGGCTATTCCTTACTTTTCTGAACTCATGTCTCCAACTTTGTAATCTGTATGCTCTTTCTGAGCAGCAGTTCCCTCAAGTCTCTGTTTTTATGTTTTTTATTTCTATTGTTGAATATGCCGGTCCATCTATATGAGGTATTCTCCCTCCTCTGACCTCTCTCTCTGTGCCAGTGGAACTCCTACTCATTCTGTCCATCTCCATCTAGATGTCACTTTCCCTAGGGGTCTCCCTGATTTCTTAAGACACTGTAAGATTCCCAATTCACATTGAACTTAGCCCAAACACAGTCCTTTGTACCATATGCTGAGACTGCTTGTTTACATTTGTCTCCTTTACTAATATCTTGAAAGCAGAAAGTGCAAGAATACTCGTTCACCTAGTATTCCTACTGTTTGGTACTGAGCTTAGCAAAAGACCAGTGCTCAGTAAATATATATTTATTGAACAAGTTAATAAATGGATCTCTTCCTCTTCTTTTTTCCTCTTTGTTTCCATAAGAGTTTTCTTTGTAAAAACAAAAACACCTATAATTATGGAATTTCTCTATTCAAATATATCTGTTGACTCTCTAATGCCTAGCAATGATTTTCTAATTATTCCCATAAATTAAAAGGTTTAATTAACTTGGGATGTCAAAGAAAAGACTGGTGAAAGGGAACTACAGACTTCTCCAAGTTCATTTAATAAAAAAGCTACAATTTCATTATTGTGTATGTTAGATTTCAACGTTTGATTTTGTTAAGAAAAATAAAAGTTTCTGTGCCTTAACAAAATAAAAATAGGTATATAAAATGTCCTGTAGAATAAAATGCACACTCCTTTACAGGTAAACAAAACCCAGCCTCCTGACCAGTTTTCATTTTCCTCAACTGCTGCAGAAAAATCCTATAAACACCACACTCAAATTGATCTGTTGCTAAAACATGTCAAGATCTTATTGGCCTCCATGTTTGCCAGTCCTACTCCCTGAGCTTGGAAAGCATTTTGGCATCATCTCTTATTTGTGTATTCTTACTTGTTTTCTAAGAGCCAACTAGTATTTTTTTCTTCTTTTCTGGAACCATTAGCCATAGTGACTCTTTTCATTATGACACCACAGAATTTTCTCGAGACTACTATTGTACTAATCAGTAATGGTGTATTGTGATTATCTTTAGAGATACTTCTGCTACTTCTACTTCTCAGCAACATAGAGTAGGTCTTTGTTATCTCCGTATCTGTAGCACATTGTATAATCTGTGGCACAATGTAGGTACTCAGTATAATTTATTACTTAAATAAAATAAAGGGATATGGGACCATCTTCAAATATACAAAAATGGCTCAACATATATGAATAGTCAAGACTATATGAATAGTCAAATACTTATAATAATTGAACCTCAAACATCTGATAGTTTGTAATTTATTTAGAGCTAACTTTTCCTTATATTGTGGATGCTGGTTCAAATTTCCTGTGCATGTAACAACAAGAGCTGTGGGAAT